>NW_027643484.1:212500-335000 GCF_032717465.1 Coenobita brevimanus
TTAGAGGCGGGGAAGACTTAAGACAAAGAACGAGAGAGAAGGGGGAGAGGGGGAGAGAAGCAAAGAGAAAGTTATATAAATTTAAAAAGAAAGTGAGTGGGAAAAGTAAATTCAGAGAGAGAGAGAGAGAGAGCTGGGGGAAGTGAAAAGGAAAGCACTGGAGCCCAGAATTGTGCAGCGGACGACACTGGATTACAATGATGGTGAATATTTTCAATTTGAGAATGCAGTTCAATACGGTAATAATTTATTCTAAAAATATAGTCCAACTCTTGACCGTTGAAAGCATGTGCGACGACAGTTTAGTCATGTTTACAGGACATGAGAAAATTTGCGTCTAATCAGTAACTGGCAGCTGGAGGTGGAGGGTGGGGGAGTTGGGGGCAGAAGGCGGGGTAGACTTGTTCGCGATTCCCCCCTTCCCTCTGTCCAGGGTAGAGGGGGGAAGGAAGGGGTAACCCCTGAGCAGAAATTAGTACGCGTGACTGTATGTATGTATGCATGTATATATGTGTGTGTACATGTGTGCACGTGGGTGTGCGTCTGTGTATGTGTCTATTGTATTGGTGCGTTTTTTTGAGCACATGCCTGTGTACACTCGGAAACCATAATCTCTAGCCCACCTGGGTCGGTGCCGGAGGTTAGTACAGCGCCCCTTCTGGACGGCGGCCCACTCTAATTATCACGAGGTAACACACGCACGAACACACACAGTCCTTATGAACCACTCGAGGCTGCGCTCTGAATGTGTCGTATGATTAATTATCCTGCTGTATTTAATGTTAAGCAGTCATAGTATGCCCATATAGATGTCATTGTGTATAAGAACTGTATGTGGCATTGTATATTCATTATATAGGGACACGAAGAAAAATTAACGTAGGTTGTAGTTACGAAAGTAAGAATGGAAAATATAGATTCCAATCCACCCAGTGATTCGACACATGTTTTCAGCTTTTGTGTGTGTGTGTGTGTGTGTGTGTGTGTGTGTGTATGTGTGTGTGTGTTCTGTAACACCAAGCTTCATCCGTAAAAGGAACGATGTTTCATGAAGGCGTGTCTCCATTTAGCGTCAGTGATAGCTCGCCCATTCGTCATTGTGCGCATCATCCCATAGCACATTGTTTCCATCAAAACTACGGTTCATCCATGACTTCCCTTCTTCCGTGTAACTGTATCCATATGGCTGTGTGCTTGGTTTTCACTTCTTTATTTACCAATCTAGTGTGGATCAGTTACTAGTTATTTCACACACACACATGCACATAGCGCAACAAGAATGTTTTGTTGGTATGACTATTGGTTACATGAAACACCAAAAATATTTTTCACATGTATTATGCATAAACATTGTAAACATATGTGATTATTATAGTAACATATATTTTGTCTGGATACGCATATTTTTGCCTCGACATTATAAGCATAATTATGTGAAGTGACGTAAAACCACAAAGTAAAATACCTTGATATATTCCCGAGAGTTAAGAAAGAATGTGTAATGTGTATTTGGCCCGAACGAGGTTACAGGAGGCGCTACCTCCCCCGCCACCCCCCACAAGGCACCGTCGTAGGCGAAGATTTAATTCCTGACTACAGGATCCCGAGGCAAGCTGCTGCCACTGAGACACCTCGTGCCCAAAGGTTAATACCCCGTCCAACCTCCATCTGCTGTTATAATATCATGCAATCTGGCGGGCATGAAATCTACCAGATTGGTGCAGATGTTCGCCCTCCTCCTTATTCCCTCCCACACATTATGTGCGTGTCTCCTCACTGTCTCCCTCGTTTTCTCCTCAACACCACATTTAGCAACCATATGCGTCCAAATATTTTCTATTGGATTACAATCGGCCCCTTTAGGGTGACAAGTCCAAAAAAATAGTCTGTGAGTGCACCTCAAACCAACGCTTGCCTGCCCGACTTGTAGGTATTGGACTGTGATCTTGCACCATGTAAGTAGACTGTGGGTCTGGGATGGGATTATGCTTGCACCAATGGTAGAAAGGATATCTCTAGAATTTTTATACACTGCTCTGCAGTATGTTCAAAAGCACCTCCCCACCACATCCATCCATGCATGGAGGTTGTTGCACGACAGCTTGATGTCTCATGGATGTGTCTTCAGTCATATCTTGTATGACGTAATTGCCGACATTGGCAACCGACTACTGCGACTGATGTGAAACATTTCTCATCGGTGAAAATGATGGACCTCCAGAAATCTAATCCCACAGCCACATACGCCTCAGCAAACTTTTCCATGCTTCCTAATGTGCCTCTGTTAAGGTTTCCTTACGCACTGGGATGAAACATTTTCTGCCAGTCTCCCGTATTCATCTCCTGGTGGTTATCGGGTGACACTGAACTCCTGTTTCCCTGTGTGAGCGGCACTTGAGAGTGGTGATCGTTCTGCTGCCCTTTGTGGTCAGACTCCCCGTGGGAGATGCCGTGGGCCTCCGTGTGCCGAGGTGGGATAGTCAACGTATTTCACTATAAATGTGTCAAATGAGGGGTGACTGATCCACGTGTAAGTTAAGTTTGCTTAAATATATGGTTAAGTAAATACGGTTTTTCATATACGTATTTAAACGAATGAAGGGAAATAAAAGATATAGATGGAGTGTGGTGGAAGCATCGCGATCTGGCACTGTGCTCAGACCAACTTACGTCTGAACTGTCTCGCATAATTATGAATCAATTATATATTAACCTCCATTACTAGGGATGACGCCTGGTGATACCAACACACACACACACACACACACACACACACACACACACATGCACGTGAATAAACAGTTCACTTCCTTGTCTCGCATGCACAGATATACACACGCACGCACGCGCGCACATACACACACACACACACACACACACACACACACACACACACACACACTGAAAACGTGTCGAATCATTGAGTGGATTGGAATCTATATTTTCCATTCTTACTTTCGTAACTACAACCTACGTTAATATTTCTTCGTGTCCCTATATAATGAATATACAATGCCACATACAGTTCTTATACACAATGACATCTATATGGGCATACTATGACTGCTTAACATTAAATACAGCAGGATAATTAAACATACGACACAGAGCGCAGCCTCGAGTGGTTCATAAGGACTGTGTGTGTTCGTGCGTGTGTTACCTCGTGATAGTCAGGACCCATATACATATAGGGTCTTCTCACACCTTTCCACTACGCAGATTTACTGACGTCACGCTTGAGACAGGGCACTCCTCCCATTTCTCCCCACCCACCATCTCCCTTGGGACCTCAGAGGGAGGCCTCAAGTCGCGGTGAGGTGCAGCTGTCTGTCATCCTCCATACCCACCCCTCCCACCTTGCTTCCTTTACACAACTCTGTTCCCCACACACATTTCCTTAATTCAAATGATTGTTTAACCTCTCCCTTCTCATATTTAAAGGTACATGATTTACAAATAAACACAATATACTCTAATAGTGACATTTATTAGGATACATGGATATCATCTTGTTATAAATGATACCGGATGTTTATTGGTACTGCTACCGGTATTGACTATATGTTACTATGCAGGCTTCATTTCCTTAACTTCGACATCTTACTCTGCAGCTTTCGTGTCGAGTTAGCCAAATTTCTGTTTAATACCCGCATCCTGAAAAATACTCGGTATCGAACAAAAAGACTAATTACTTCAGTAGGAAGAGACACATGCCTATATATTAGTACTGACAATGCCTTGCCAGTTGTCTTTTAAATTACCGTTGGTAAGGCTTAGGTTTTATGCTGGTTTTAAGCCACAGTATGTCAAATGTATATATTCCGCATATATCATGGAGAGAGAGAGAGAGAGAGAGAGAGAGACTGCGTAGATACCAAATCGTTAATTATAAATAACAAATCTTTTATTCCGAGCTATTAAATATATGTGAATGTATTTCATATACTCTTTGTGGCTTCATGTACATAAAAAGCTATATAGTTTTTACGAATTATTCACTCTTTGAGAACGAAAAGTGGCTGTATAAATCATTTCCAACGACCTGGCACCGTTGTCTTTGCGACATGGAAGGGAGGGAGGGAGGGAAGGAAGGGGGGGATGATAATATGCTTCTTGCCAAACGCTTCCAGATGGAATTACTACGTTACGAACCTGCTTTAAACAAACACATTCTGCGATATGCCGTACTTAATTTTCAACACTACTGCTTTCTTGCTAGGGTACTCAGTAATGGTTACCTACAGTACGTGGGTAGAACAAAATAATGGTGGGTAAATATGAATACTAGCAACTCATACTAATGCGGTGGCCAGTTGCCTCAATTTACCTGGGCTGGTAAATGCAATGACCACGTGCTTTTCCACATTTCTGCAAGCACCAACCCCATGAGGGGAGATATACTGTAGAGCTTATAAAGAGCAAAGCCCACCATATACAGGGATATGCACCTACGCAGAGAGAGAGAGAAAGGGGAAGGGACTTCCATTTAATGAAGCTGATGGCAGATTCAGCGTTGGCAGGGCGTACTCTTCAAGGCGTATTTGATTTTTTGGGATATGCAGTTTGAGAAGTTCATATTTTAGATTTCTTTTATAAGCACTTTGATCAAAGTGAAGGCTGCAGATGCGAGCAGTATTCGGATTAATTGTGTCTTTCCTCTTGCACAGATGAATCCACTTACGTCTAATCTCTTCATCTTTTGGGGAAAATATGGAAAGTTATATCCCCACCTTTCTTCAGTAAAGAGTTACAGCCAAACAGTGCACAATTGGTATAGGCATTATTTCACTGGGCACATACAATGGAATAAGGTGCAGGTGACTGAGGTGACCTGTTTGGCGCCGTGACCTCTGAGCAACTGAGTCTACTTCTCACTATATGGCAACCCCTTCTCGGAAGACCTCACCTGGTGTCTTCGCCATGACGTCATGCGCAAACGCGACGCGTTTTGGGGTCGATATGGTTAGACCCTGTATGTATATGGGTCCTGGTGATAGTTAGAGTGGGCCGCCGTCCAGAAGGGACGCTGTACTAACCTTGAGCACCGACCCAGGTGGGCTAGAGATTATGGTTTCCGAGTGTACGTGAATGCACTTACAGCAGATTTATGAGTACAGAACTTAGCTTATTTTTACCAGCACGTTCTCACCCTAAAATACGAGCCTCAGTAGTCACTTTATATTCAGGTTCTGATCTGTACTGCTGCGTGGACAGAGACAAGGGGGAAACAAACCATGTCCACCAGTCTGATAGGCACGAGAATCCACAGGACGATACTCACTTATTTCACTGGTGTTGAGACGCCAGGACTGAGATGCTGCACGGCTCCCTTCCCTCACACACTGCCCCCTTGTCTCATCAAACTGACGTGTATTACCTTTATTTTTTACTTGTCTTTGGCCTATGATACATCCTGGCTGTCAGCAAGATATTCCTGTGTCCTAATGTAATTACCTTAATGACTAAAAACAGCAAAATCTAACCCTTACCTCAGGAGACTGAGTCAACGCCCCCTTACTTTCCCATCTCCTTTACTCACTGATACCTTCTTCGTCTCACCGACAAATACACTTGTTACCCATATTTTTTACATGTCTTTAGCTTATAACACTCCCTGGCTGCCACTAATTTATCTTTGTGTCCCAGTTTAATCCTCTCAATGGTTAATAACAGCAAATTCCAACACGTACCCACAAGAAAGCGCCGACGTTCCCTCTCCCTCTCGTCGTCCGGAGGCCACTGACTGACAGAGGCAAGCAGCGAGGCCTACCAAGCTTAGACTCTTTGCTTAGCTACTCTTATAGCCAAAAGATGGTATGGTGACCCTCTCATGACAGGGATTACTCTAGTGTTCCATCCCAGCTAATCCTAGACGCTTTGATCCACCTGAGAGTAAAGCATAGGAAACAGAGAGTGATCGTACTGGCATAATTTACAATGTTATTATTGGAATATTCTCCCATCCTTATATTGCTGAGGTCAGAAGGTTTTATTCAGCTGAGAGTGGGTTGTAGGAGCCTTGTGTGTAATAGAGGGCAGGTGTAAGGACGATAGCAATCAGAATTTTCAATAAAGTACTGTATCATTACTAAAAATTTATATGCATTAGATATCTGTTACGTATAGCACAAATTGAAGGTTCAGATAAAAACAGGGATATACTTTTGTGCTTTCTCTCTCTCGTTTTATCTTTCTCTTGCCACATCCTCTCTTCGTGTCTTCCCATTCGCTGCCTCAGGTGGGTAAGGCCTGTCTCCAGCTTATAATGCTCGTACACTTCGTGCTCCACTTACTGCATTCACTAATAATAATAATAATAATAATAATAATGATAAACACATCTTTCAACTTGTATTTTTTGGATTCCCTATCGGACGATAATTATAAATATAAGAAAACTCATGTTTCAGGGGAAAGTAAAGGAACTGGAGCATTAAATTTAGTTAACTTTCCTCCCCTCTTTCTTCCTCGTCAGTATAATATTTCTCGATAAGAGAAATAGAGCAGCGAATAAAAGCAAAAAGAACAGAGAATGAGATAAAGAGAGCAGAGACTGAAACAAAGCGCATAAAGGCAGAATGGGGCCAGAAAAAGTGAAAAAAACGAAGAACGAAAAAAAGAACAAAGGATAACAGTAATATAGGCTTAGATACGTAGTTCAGAGGCTGATGAGGACGATGAGGAGTGCTACAGTATAAGCAGACGAGACTACGTTCTTCAGAGGCTAATGAAGGCTATGAGAAGACCATGAATGATTTGAGAGAGTTGTCATTGTATAATCAGACAGGACGTGTACAACTCCCAATATGGTGTGTGTAATCAGCAGAAAAAAGCCTTGCACGAGGGAGGTCGGAAGCTACAAACGTGCTATTGACACATCACCAACAGGAGGAGTGTAATAGATTATAAACACCCTAGCACGAGTGGGAGGTAGGAGGCTTTAAAAACATACCATTGACAGATTACCAATAGCACGAGTGTAATAGACACCGATGTAACAGACACGAGAAAACATCCATGCCTGAGAGGTGGGGAGCTGTAAACATATATCAGCGATGTTACCAATTGGAGGAGTTTAATAGACAGTAAATATCCTTACTTGAGAGGAGGAGGAAAGCTTTAGAAATATAAGCACTGACATATCTATTTACTCTTGCCATAAAAGACTGAACTTGAGTCTGTTATCTCGCAGCCACATACGAAAAGACAAAACAAGGCATATAAAACGACTTGGAGTACAGCAACGTATATTCAACCTTATTCTTACTTCCGACGACTTTATTCAACTTGGGCAACGTATCTGCTAATGAATCTTGGGCAGGATATCTGGTACACAAGGCTGTATCTACTGCCATCTTTCTAGTTCTAGTATTTTCCACGAAGCTCTTATACAATCGTCCAGAGAGAGCTAAATTAACAAAAAACATATGCTATACTGAGGAAGAGGCAATCGTAACTATAAAAGGTACTGCTCTTAAGCAGTTCACCTTTAGTCACACGAAACACGAAACATACAAGCACATAAAGCTGCAGTAACACAAAGCACAAACATAATATATAAAACAGACGAAAAACGGAACACCAGATACAGAAAACACATGGAACACGAAGCATACACACACACACACACACACACACACACAAAACCACGTCCACCTCCTGTGATGTTTGACTTTGGAGGGACCGACCAACAAAAGACCGCAATGCATAAACCACTGACGATGCAGTAAATTTAGGCGTTTCGACAGGGACCAAGACTTTTACGAGAGAGTGAAATAAGGAAAGACTAAAACCAAAACGTAGGTCACAGAATCAGATGGGAGGAGGGGGTTGTGTTTATAAGGTTTTCTGAGCCTTATTTGTGTATGTGAGTGTGTGTGTGTGTGTGTGTGTGTGTGTGTGTGTGTGTGTGTGTGTGTGTGTGTGTGTGTATTTTTAACTTCACTTCTCGTCCTCGTCGTCGTCCGCGTCTCTCTCCTCCTCCTCCTCATCATCATCATCATCATCATCCGTCTCCTCATCCTCATCCTCTTTGTACCCATAGGCTCATCTGAACATGATCCCTATGGACTACAGGCTTGCCTAGCGCTTCTCCAGCAGTCCACCATTTCCTCTCGGGGGATAGGGAAGAAGGTGAGGAACGTTTCTATTACCGTGACAGCAAAAACAAAGAAGATGGACGACAAGGCTGGCTGGACGAGAAAGAGAAAGAAACAGGCGATAGGAACGGAAGTTTTACGGGAAACAATTCGTAGACGAGAAAAAAAAAATGAAAATACGAATAAAGAAAAGGCAAAGGATATGTAACTTGACTGGAGCATGGGAATCGGAAACGAGATTATGAACTGAGGCTACAAGGAAACATGAGGAGTCGAGGAAAGAAATATGCAGGGAAAAGTGAAAGGAAAACTGAGGTTGACCAGACGAGGCCAATGTTACGGTGGCCGGTGCTAGTGAAATCCCTCCTAACAATATCTAATCTGTACTAATATCACTATTACTACCCATATCTGTCCTATTTCAACTTCACCTAACCCAAACCAACCTAATCACATCTAAACCGATTTAATTTAGCCCAGTCTCACCTAACCTATCAATATTTGCTCGAATTGAACTCCGCCTGTCCTCGAATGACGTAATCCAACTTAAATTAACCCAACCTAATCTAACTTAACCTCACCTAACCCAGTCTAATTGTATTTAACCTCACAATCTCCCCTAACCTCCTCATACCTAACCTAACCAATTCTGACGCAGCCTAACCGCATCTAACCCTACATAATCCTACCCAGTCTCACTTAATCATACCATACCCGACCTAACCCAACTCAGTCAAGCCTAAAATGACCTAATCCAACCGAAACTAACCCAGCCTAACCCAACAAAAAAAAAAAAAAACCAAAACCTATCAAAACCGACGTATTCTAAAGCAATCTAACCTAATCCGTCTATATCTAGTCGAACTGAACCCAACCCAACCCAAAATTACCTAATCAGACCAAACCCTGCCCAAAGTGACCTAACCTAACTTTCGATCGGCTATAAATTCCATTGATAAATTCACCAAGAAATTTTGCTGCCTGAAAGTCTACGGATGTCACATTCCAAGTTTCGCCTGTTCTGTGTACTAGTACAGTATAAGTATTGTGTGTGTGTGTGTGTGTGTGTGTGTGCCGGTGGTTAGATGGTGTAGGTGGGATGCTGGTGGTGGGTTGGTGGTGGTGGGATGCTGGGGGTAGGTTGGTGGTGGTGGGATGCTGGGGGTAGGTTGGTGGTGGTGGGATGCTGGGGGTAGGTTGGTGGTGGTGGGATGCTGGGGGTAGGTTGGTGGTGGTGTGATGCTGGGGGTGGGTTGGTGGTGGTGGGATGCTGGGGGTGGGTTGGTGGTGGTGGGATGCTGGTGGTAGGTTGGTGGGGGTGGGTTGGTGGTGGTGGGATGCTGGGGGTGGGTTAGTGGTGGTGGGATGCTGGGGGTGGGTTGGTGGTGGTGGGATGCTGGTGGTGGGTTGGTGGTGGTGGGATGTTGGGGGTGGGATGCTGGTGGTGGGTTGGTGGTGGTGGGATGCTGGGGATGGGTTGGTGGTGGTGGGTTGGTGGTGGTGGGATGTTGGGGGTGGGTTGGTGGTGGTGGGATGTTGGGGGTGGGATGCTGTTTTTTTTTTTTATGTGACCGACTCTGGACATACGCTTCACAGCCTGCTTTCAAGGCCCAGTAGTCCTCCTACGTACCGCACACCTCTACATGTCACCACTTCGGTGCTAACACCCACCTTCCATACAAGCTAGGGCTGTCTCATACAGGACTGGTTTATTGGTATTAGCAGGGGTATTTTTACGACATGTCGGCGGGTCTTCTGGTAGAACAGTAAAGTCTGATTTTATGAAATTCAAATCCTTAAACTATGGTGGGATGCTGGTGGTGCGATGCTGGTGGTGGGATGCTGGAGGGTTTGATAATGTTTGTGTGGTGACTGCTTTATGTGCCTAGTTACCTCCACCAGTGAAGATGAAGGAAGTTATGTATTCACCCGTGTCTGTGTCTGTCTATCTATCTCTCAATCTGTCTGTCTTTCTATCTGTCTATCTATCTGTCTGTCTGTCTGTCTTTCTATCTGTCTGTCTGTCTGTCTTTCTATCTGTCTGTCTATGGCCAAGATATATCAAAAACTTGCTATCGGCTTTCAATGGAATCTTGTAGGTAGGTAGACACTGGGTCAAGAGAGAGACTATTCGATTTTTCATTAGATTTTTTCACTATTACGCTTTTGGCTCAATAAAAAGGAAAGTGGAAATCTAGGAATATACTGCACCTTAATGTGAAAATCTGGACAAATTTCTCCATAACAAAATATAAATAAAATTAATCTTTTTCTTGACTTGAAAACATGAGTTAACTTCGCTTGTTTTTTTTTTTTTTTTTCTGCCTCCAGGATCGTACTGTAAGCTGCTTTGGAAAATCTTTACATCTCTTCCTTAGCGATTTAATCAGCACATTACACCACAACACCCTCTTTTATGAGAGAGATGCAAACTCTGCCGATATGAAGCCGATTTTAATAGCTTATAAGAAAATACTAAGACGTACTATGCAAAACTAAATAGCTAAGGAAGGGGCACTGAGAAGACTCCCGTGCTTCCTAAAATACTGCCCTGTTTCCAAAAGGCGTATGACACAGAAATTTGACTTAGCTTTTAACATCAGGGGCAGCTGGATGGATGGATGGATGGATGGATGGATGGATGGATGGGGAATCGTGGATCTTTGACTGCTGACCAAGTTCTTGCAGTTCCGTCCGTCCGTCCACCTACCGACAAAAATCATCATCAGTATCTTCATTATCATTATTATAATTGTCATTATTATTATTATTACCATTACTATCATTATCATAACTACAATCATCATCACCATCATCTTCGTTAAAATTTTTTATCATGACTGTAATCATCATCATCATCACCACCGTTATCCCAACTCTGTTACCTCGTACTGAAATTAAATCATCATTATCATCAGCATCAACATCATTATCATCATTATCATCGATATCATCTTTATCATCATTATTATCATCATCATCATCATCATCAGGCCCTGACATTACCACTGGAGGATTAGGACCCCTCTCATCTTTCTCCACTCTGATACATTGGTTGTTAGCCTCTTCCCATATCGGTGGATCTGCGAGTTTCATCTATCTTGTTCCCTGTGTACCTCTTCCTCTCACTCCATCTCTGGCCTGCCATTCAGTTACGCTGCCTGTCCGTCTGTTGCCTACTCTGTGGAAGATGTGACCAGAGGATTGTGTGTGAAGGTACCTGGAAACAAGCTCAGAATTAACAGATGCCGGAGCTTCAAGCCCCTTTGGTTAATCCCCTTGGTGTGGTGTGGTGTGGTGTGGTGGGAGGGTTTTGTGGTGTAATGTGGTATAGGGGGAGGTTGTGTGGTGTAGTGTGCTATGGAGGGGTTGCTGTGGTGTGGTGTGTGGAGGGTTGTGTGGTGTGGTGTGTGGAGAGTTGTGTGATGTGTGGAGGGTTGTGTGATGTGGGGAGGGTTGTGTGGTGCGGTGTAGTCTGGTGTGGGATGGTGGTTTTAAGTTTTGTAGTGCGGTGTGGTGTGGTGTGGGAGGGTGGTTTTATGTGGTGTGGTGGGGTGTTGGAGGATGATTTTTTATGGTGTGGTGTGATGTGGGAGGGTGTTTATGTGTGGTGTGGTGTGGTGTGGGTGGAGGATTATTTTGTGGTGTGGTGTGGTGTAGGAAGAGGAGTTTTTGTGGTGTGGTGTGTGAGGGTGGTTATGTGTGGTGTGGTATGGTGTGGGAGGATGATTTTTCGTTGTGTGGTGTGGTGTGGTAGGGTGGTTCTGTGTTGTGTGGGAGTGTGAGTTCGTGTCATGTAATGTGACAGACTGGTATGGTGTGGTGTGATATGGTGTGGGGGGGTAGTATGGTGTGGTGTGGTGTGGGTGAGTGATTGAATGTGATTTAGTGAGTAGGGCTGGTAGAACGTGACTTGGCTTCACTATAATCTCTAAAGCCTATATGAGTACAACACCTCTCATCCGAAAATAGTTAGTGAGAAGCAGAAGGTCAGGGCCGGTCCTAGAGCTACTGTGATAAAATGTAGATAATCATGTGTTGTATCCTTAAAATAAAAAAAGGGATATGTGCGCTTAATTATTCCATTTAAATAAAGACCAAAATATATGTATTACTTCACTCATATTCATCCACTTTCTAACGATTCATAAAGAGACGGTGATCAGTGACTTATGAAACCCTGTTATGTGGTCTATGGGATGTAATAAGCTTTTCAGAATATTGCGTAAGTGTCTCGTAATTGTATAGGTAAAAGGTCCTATATTCTTGGCCTAATATTTACCCTTGAAATAAAACTATGAATGTGTGGAAATAATTCTGCCATTTGAATAACTATGGTATCATCAACCAAGATATACATACACGAACACAAGCAAGCACGCAAGCGCGCGCGCGCACACACACGCACACACACACACACACACACACACACACACACACACACACACACACACACACACACACACACACACACACACACACACACACACACACACACACACACACACACACATGCCCAGTCACCAAAACATTTGAGGTTAAACGAAAAGGAAAAGATGATGTGACTCAGCCAGTGACTTGAAGATCATCGTCGTCGTCGTCATCATCGTCGTTGTCGTCTTCATCTTCGTTGTCGTAATCATCATCATCATCTTCCTCGTCGTCCTAATCATCATCATCATCGTCAGCAGCATGTTACTGTCATCCCAACACTGCAAAAGATGTAGAACATATGTTATATCAGAGTCATCACCTTTATCATCATATTCATCACTGCCTTCTAATCAAATTGTAGAATTTGTACGGGAGTCACATTATCGTCATCATCATCATCATCATTAATGACATCATCATCAACATAACTGTCATCATCCCAGCTGTTTCATAGAGTATATAGTCTCATGATAATCTTCAACAACACAATAATCCAAGCTTAGTTAATTGGTACTGGAGTTTCAACATCACAGTCATCATCATCATCATCAGTATCATCATCATCATCATCATCATCATCATCATCATATTCATCCCATTTCTGTTAGTTCGTACAGAGGTTAAATCCTCACTGGTATCACCAGTAGTAGCTGTATTATAATCATCAGCATCATTATCATCACCATTATCATCATCAGCCTGTGACACACCACTGCAGGATAAGGACCCCTCTCACCTGTCTCCACTAAGATGCTTTCGTTGTTAACTTGCTCCGTCCCACCTCGGTGGATCTGCGAGTTTCATCTATCTTGTTCCCTGTGTACCTCTTCCTCTCACTCCATCTCTGGCCTGCCATTCAGTTACGCTGCCTGTCCATCTGTTGCCTGCTCTGTGCAAGGTGTGACCAGAGGAGTGTGTGTGAAGGTACCTGGAAACAAGCTCAGAATTACCAGATGCGCGAGCTTCAGGCCCCTTTGATTAATCCCCTTGGTGTGGTGTGGTGTGGTGTGGTGGGAGGGTTTTGTGGTGTAGCGTGGTATAGGAGGAGGTTGTGTGGTGTAGTGTGGTATGGAGGGGTTTGTGTGGTGTGGTGTGTGAGGGTTGTGTGATGTGGGAAGGGTTGTGTGGTGTGGTGTAGTGTGGTGTGGGATGGTGGTTTTAAGTTTTGTGGTGTGGTGTGGTGTAGGAGGGTGGTTTAATGTGGTGTGGTATGGTGTTGGAGGATGATTTTTTGTGGTGTGGTGTGGTGTGTGAGGGTGGTTATGTGTGTTGTGGTATGGTGTGGGAGGATGATTTTTTGTGGTGTGATGTGGTGCGGGAGGGTGGTTCTGTGTTGTGTGGGAGTGTGATTTCGTGTTATGTAGTGTGAGAGACTGGTATGGTATGGTGTGGTGTGATATGGTGTGGGGGGGTAGTATGGCGTGGTGTGGTGTGGGTGAGTGATTGAATGTGATTTAGTGTGTGGGGCTGGTAGAACGTGACTTGGCTTCACTATAATCTCCAAAGCCTATATGAGTACAACACCTCTCATCTGAAAATGGTTAGTGAGAAGCAGAAGGTCAGGGCCGGTCCTAGAGCTACTGTGATAAAATGTAGAAAATCATGTGTTGTATCCTTAAAATTAAAAAGGGATATGTGATCTTAATTATTCCATTTAAATAAAGACCAAAATATATGTATTACTTCACTCATATTCATCCACTTCCTAACGATACGTAAAGTGACGGTGATCAGTGACTTATGAAACCCTGTTATGTGATCTATGGGATGTAATAAGCTTTTCAGAATATTGCGTAAGTGTCTCGTAATTGTATAGGTAAAAGGTCCTATATTCTTGGCCTAATATTTACCCTTGAAATAAAACTATGAATGTGTGGAAATAATTCTGCCATTTGAATAACTATGGTATCATCAACCAAGATATACATACACGAACACAAGCAAGCATGCAAGCGCGTGCGCGCACACACACACACACACACACACACACACACACACACACACACACACACACACACACACACACATGCCTAGTCACCAAAACATTTGAGGTTAAACGAAAAGGAAAGGAGGATGTGACTCAGCCAGTGACTTGAAGATCATCGTCGTCGTCGTCATCATCGTCGTTGTCGTCTTCATCTTCGTTGTCGTAATCATCATCATCATCTTCCTCGTCGTCCTAATCATCATCATCATCGTCAGCAACATGTTACTGTCATCCCAACACTGTAAAAGATGTAGAACAGATGTTATATCAGAGTCATCACCTTTATCATCATATTCACCACTGCCTTCTAATCAAATTGTAGAATTTGTACGGGAGTCACATTATCGTCATCATCATCATCATCATTAATGACATCATCATCAACATAACTGTCATCATCCCACCTGTTTCATAGAGTATATAGTTTCATCATAATCATCATCAACACAATAATCCAAGTTTAGTTAATTGGTACTGGAGTTTCAACATCACAGTCATCATCATCATCATCAGTATCATCATCATCATCATCATCATCATCATCATCATCATATTCATCCCATTTCTGTTAGTTCGTACAGAGGTTAAATCCTCACTGGTATCGCCAGTAGTACCTGTATTATAATCATCAGCATCATTATCATCACCATTATCATCAGCCTGTGACACACCACTGCAGGATTAGGACCCCTCTCACCTGTCTCCACTAAGATGCTTTCGTTGGTAGCTTGTTCTGTACCAGCTCGATGGATCTGCGAGTATCATCTCTATCTTGTTCCCTGTGTGCCTCATCCTCTCACTCCATCTCTGGTCTGCCATTTAGTTACGCTGGCTGTCCATGCGTTACCTGTTCTGTGGAAGACGTGACCTAAGGACTGCGTGTGGACTGACCTGTAAACAAGAGGACAAATATACGTGTGTTGCAGCATCACTACTATTCCCTGTTCACTCTAACTTGGCGTAAAATTGCAATGTCTTTCTTAAATTTTGCGTTGTGACAAGAGGTTAACACTAGAATTGTGCTAGTCACGAAGAAGTGGTATGGAAATGATGAAGAGCTGTAAGTTTGTCTATTTCTATCACTGAACTACCGGAAATAAGCTGCAAAAAACGACTATCTCGGCCTTGGTAAAATGAAGGAACACTACCACAATATACGCGTACGTGTGTGTGTGTGTGTGTGTGTGTGTGTGTGTGTGTGTGTGTGTGTGTGGTGCGAGGTGCCTGTGTGTTACCATGGCAACCTCCCGACACCATCACAGTTACATACACACATTTCCCCACCAGCAAGTTCCATTAGAGAGTACTGTGTGTGTGTGTGTGTGTGTGTGTGTGTGTGTGTGTGTGTGTGTGTGTGTGTGTGTGTGTGTGTGTGTGTGTGTGTTCACTACTTGTCAACGAACCTTGGTTATACATAAACATGCTACTAAAGTTAGGGCACAAATATAATGTAGTATGCTATGAAGTCAACTACACTCATAATAACGTCAGGATTCTTCTCCCCTATCGTGTCTCCGTTCTCTGCATCTGTCTGTCCTCTATCTGTCTGTCTGTCTGCCTGTCCCTTTATTGCAATTCACGAACAACTCTCAACTGTCCACAACTTCCTAGAATATCATAGCATCCTGCATTATACTAATTTTTTTCAGGGTAACTTGACTCAGATTTTCGTCCTTTTGCCCCTTATTTCACATGGGTCATTGGCAGAAAAGTGCAGCGCTACGGCTCCTCTTCAATGGCACCTTTTTGTGACTTACATGTTCTAGTATTAATCCATTGCTACAACTCAGTATTCAAGTTGGATAGATGGAAATTGTAGGCCAAGTCAGAGTACAGAATGAAGTCAAACAGCATACCTTTGGTGGGTGCATTGGGAACAAGGCGACAGATTACAGAGAGGAGGACAATGGCGGGAAAATCCAGCAAAATCTAACCACAAGCTTATGAAGTGACGTCAACAAAACTCGTGCCTCATAATCGGTTCAAACGCCAGTCCACTTTATCAATAAACACCTGTGAAGACAGAAGAACAGACAAAGAAAAAGAATGATACAGCAGACCCTCTCTACACCAGATCAATGTGGGGGGATGGGGGAAGCCCGATCCGATAAAGCCGATAATCTGATAAGTCCAATGGCTCCCCCACAAGTTGCATTTCAAGCACATAATGGAAAATCTATCTATCTATCTATTGCCAGGCCTCTCAATCCCGTACGGGGTGGCCACAAAATCTATCTATCTATCTATTGCCAGACGCCTCAATTCCGCACGGGGTGGCCACAAACAAATCGCCTCCATGTCGCCCTGTCCCCCGCCATTTCACTGCCCTGCTCCCAACTCACACCCCCCTCTCTCATATATCTCTCCACCCCATCCCTCCATCTCACCCTCGGCCTCCCCCTCCCTCTCCCCCCCTCCACCTCACTCACATACACTCTCCTCGTCAGTCCCTCACCCTCCATCTGATTTCCATATGGTAAGTAAAACAATGTGATAGAAAATATTAGGGTAATAAACAGAGGTGGATTGACCTTGTGGAGAAGATGGAGACTGAGACACTAGCTAGGACAGTGTGTGTGAATGAGGTGGAGGAGGGCAGAGGGAGGGGCAGACCATGGATGAGATGCAGGGATGGAGTGGAGAGTTATATGAGAGACTGGGGTGTACGCTGGGGGAAGGGCAGTGAAATGGCAGGGGACAGGGCAACATGGAGACAGTTTGTTTGTTGGCACCCCTTACGGGATTAAGGTATCTGGCAACAGACAGATGGAAAAAATAATGTCTTATTTGTCTGGCTGTAGATAGGTAGACAGACAGAATAAACTAATGGGCCTTACTTGTAACACAGGCTTTTTGTATCCTGGCTCCCTCTCTGCACCAACTTCACCTTGTTCTTCAGACTACCAGCTTCTTGCATCACCTTAGCCACATCTTTCGTCTCTTTGGTTATCTTTTAGACTTTCTCTTCTGCTTCCTTCATCCTGCAAAATCAATTTTCATAATCAGTACAACATTGTCATTTACAGTTGTATTCTTGGTGGATTTGGATATTTCTCAACATCACTTTTTGAGCCATTTATTGTGCACATCTCATCTCAGTGTGCTTTTGTATATTACTGATGCCAACACTGTTACTATACAAGCACCATAAATAACAGTACACAATGTTGACGTGTAATATACAAAAAGGGTTGTTATGAGGGAGGGTTGTATATGAGAGAGGGGGTTGTGAGCTGGGAAGAGGACAGTGAAATGGCAGGGGACAGGGCGATATGGAGGCGATTTGTTTGTGGCCACCCCTTATGGGCTTAAGGCGTCTGGCAATAGATAGATAGATGGATAGATAGGCTGTTAAGGAAGAGCTGCTATCAAGCCTTCCTGTGCCCCCTACACCATTTAACCCTTTGACCAGACCTGATCCACTGCAGTTTTTATTCAGGCTAACACCAAAGCATTTTATAAAACTAAAACAATTACTAGCAGTAACAGGCTTACAAAAACTAATTCAAAGTAACTTTCTCTGCAAATGGTCCATCTAAAAGTTACATTTAGGCAAACACTACATGATTTTACTCAGGCTCACACTAGTGCATAATAGATGCTGACATACACTACGTCAAGTAATACAGCATCAGTACAGGTACCTCAGGTTAAAAAAAAAAAAAACAGCATACATTCAACAGTGGTATTTCCCTCCTCAGTTAGCTCAAGTGCTATTAAAAGTGTGACAGTCTGCCTCTCACAACCCTACCCCCGACGTTCACACTTCACACTTTCCGCACCCAACTGTCATCCTCCATCCTCTCCACATGCCCAAACCATCTCAATCTACCCCTCATCACCACAACACCAATACACTCCAGTCCCAACCTTCCTCTCAACTCTTCAATCATAAACCAGCCCCCCAGGCCTCACATCCAAGGACACACTACACATCCTTTTAATCACTGTCATTTCTGTATATTTGAGCCTACAGATCTCGTCTTCCTTTACTGCCCAGGTTTCACTACCATACAGCATTACACTGCTAACACATGCTGCATACAAAGGTCCCCTTGCATGGAGGGAGAGCCCTCTCAATGTCAGGGGAGGCAACAGCTCCCTGAACTTCTTCCAACCACTCCTCACTCTGGCCACAGACCTAGCTCCAGTCCAACCTCCAGCACATAACATGTCTCCCAAATAAGAAAACTCTTCCTTATACCCAAGAGGAGGAGGAGGAGGAGGAAAAGGAAGAAGGAAATGATGAAAAGAAGGATGAGGATGAGGAGGAAAAGAGAAAGAAGAGGAAAAGCGCGAAGGAGGAGGAAGAAGTGGTGAATGATAAAGAGAAAGAGGAATGGAGAGGAAGACAAGGAAAGGAGAAAGAGGAGGAGAAAAAAGAGGAAAAAAGACGGAAGAGGAGGAGGAGGAGAGGAAAGAAGGGGAAGAGGAGGAGGAGGAGGAGGGGGAGAGGAAATGAGTGTAATAAGGCCGAGCTACACTGCTTAATACATGATAGGCCTACAGTCTTCCCCATACTTTTCAGCATTATGAAAACAATAAGAACAAGGATGACGAGATTAATACAAAATTAAATGAAGAATAAAGAACAGTTATTAACACTACACCAATATATCTAACTGTCTATAGCATGACGACTCCATCCCGTAAGAACAAACATACCGCCTCCTTATCGCCCTGTCCCCCGCCATTTCACTGCCCTCCCCCACAGCACACCCCATACACGTAGCCACTGGGGGGGCAGGGGGGCACTTTGCCCCCCCTGGGAATATTTGGGGGAAATGCTGAAAGAGATTTTTGGCACAGTTCTTGTATGACAATACAATTTTCCTAATTTTACCACCTGTATATTAAACAATATTATCTATTTCCAAAAATTTTATGTGGAAGCAATAATTTCCTTTGAAATTGAAAGCTAAATATAATAAAACCCTTGGGAAAAAAATGACCATTTATAAGTTAACAATTTCCCCTGTCACCGTAGATTATGTGGTTAATATTAAAGCTGTAATGATGTTTTGCACATGAAGCCTGATGAGGTGTAAAAATGGCCTTCCTGTCCCCTCAACTGTAGCCAGTTGCAAACAAAAACTGCACAATTATTACACACAACTGAAACAAGCACAATTTCGAAGACTGCATGAAGCCATTTTGATCACCTCAGACTACTGTACATTATACACGGTAAGGTGTGCCGGGGCCCTCGTTTGAGTGGGGGACAGGGGGACGTGCTTCCCCCCCCCCCCACTTTTTGGAGCCTGGGGGACAGAGTATCTTTTGTCCCCCCCACTTTTCTAGGTGAGAATTTTCAAGATGAATAGCTTTACGCCGTTTTTTTTTTTTTCCTTAATGGAAAAGTCCTTTCAATGCAGCACAGTACAGTTCAGGTGATATGAAAATCATTCCCTGCTGAGAGGGGCAGGTCGCGTGGTCACCTGAGTCAAGGATTAAGACAGTTTAATCCCAGCAGATGTATTTTTACTTAGGTCAGTCTTGACGTATGCACCACCCCTGATGCCTGAGCCAGTGAGAATCAGACTTAAAGAATAAGTAGTGGAAAACAGAATTTCTACTGCCTATCACCACAACAGTAGTGCAAAACAGAATACCAGACTGGGGGTGGCTGCAGCAGCGGATTTGACTTTATGCATATGCGCTAAGTGGAGAGAGAGAGAGAGAGAGAGAGAGAGAGAGAACCGGAAAGGAAAATAGAAAAAAACGATACGAATGTGGGAAAGTGTGTGTGTTCGGGACACTCACGCCAGATCTCGAGTGTTCATTGGCCCATCCATTCCGCTATTTTTCTTCCAGCAGCCAATCAAAATACAGGGTTTATTTCCGAACATAAACAGATAGTATGGACGCCATTGCATCTCGTATGGTACTTGCTGTGCCGATGTGTGGTATAATTCATTATAATTTCATAGGTTATTACGCAAAATAGCTGTAATTCCTTATATGCACAGAGAGATAAAGATAGCAGGTAAATGATGCACTAAGAGTATAGCGTTGACAGTCATTTTTTCAGTACTAAAAGTGCTCAAGAAATTTGTGGTACCGAGAAAAAAAAAATATTTTGAGGTAGAACGGAGGGAAGATAGCATGCAGGTATCGATAATACTACCATCTACGAGAGTACCCTGATGACCAAGGATACTAGTGACATGGAGATGTCTTTGCTAGGGCAATTCCAGTGCCTTCTAATTTATTGCTGGTGTTTCCATTTTCTCTCTAATGAAATAGTAGACCTCTGGTAACATTATGTACAGAGTGTTTTTACATACTTGTCCTCTGAAAGGATTATTAGCTATTCACTTAAAGTAACTTCAAGAAAGCTGTCAATATGTGGGGAAAAGATAGTTTTTCTTTAAGACATTGGAACAAATGCGACAGTAATGATGTCAATTTATTTCTGATGACATAAAGCATCAAATCTAGGAAAATTTGTGGTGACATATTATGGGGAAATATTCCAAGTGTTTGCCCCCCCTGGCAAATTTCCTGGATACGCCACTGGCTCACCCCCCCTCTCTCTCACATACCTCCATCCCATCCTTCCATCTCATCTTAGGCCTCCCCTCCCTCTCCTCCCCCCCTTCACCTCACTCACATACACTCTCCTCGCTTGTCTCTCGCTCTCCATCCTCTTCACATGGCCAAACCACCTCAGTGTAGTTTCTCCTAACGCTTTCTATCACGTTCACATTAACACCACAACGCTCCTGCACTTCCTCATTTGTCAGTCTGTCTTTCCTTTTAACTGCACATGCTCCTTTCAATAATCCTCTCTCCATCCCCCTACCCTCAGCGAAACATATTTCTCATTTGCAATGAGCCTGGTATGGTATGGGTAACAAGACAGCCAGGCACCCCGGAGCTGGGCATCACACGCACACTCCCCCCCCCCGCCCGACATTAGGTGACTGAAGGCGAGGGAGGGGGTAAGCCGGTAAGGTAACCGTTGGTGTGGCAGATGCGATCATGCGAGTGTAGACGGTTTGGCGCCATGGGCTAACCGTCGGAGATGTACACCCTACCCCAGCAAGAGCGACACTGAGGCTCACTGACTGGCTGACTGCGCTGTTGTTGTTGTTGTTCGATTTCCTCCCCTGGTAGAGAGGGCCGGGCCTTCATTTGGCCCAGTCAGTGAATGGGACTGAGTTCTAACGGCTGCCTGCCTGAGTGATGCTTCTATTTGTGGTGTAATATTAACGAGTGCGATGTCTGGGTTAGGTGGGTTGGCAGGTCTTTTAAGTTTACGAGTGGCTTGGCAGCGTAGGATGTAGTGGAGGAGCGGGAAGGGGGTTTCAGCGTTGCAAAGGTCACAGGAATGCGTTTGTGCTCCGCCTGTTTGCATTTGTGCCTTGCACTTATAACCAAGGCGTAGTCGTCTTACTTTTTTAATTGTTTTATTTTTTGAATGGCGGTTGATGTTTAATGGTACGTACTTGGTTGCCTTAGCGTACCAAATAGCAGAGGGGGAGCCGGCTTGGGCTTGGCTTTCATGCTCTTTATGATTTATTTCTATTGCCCTTTTTTTAATTGTGTTTTTTATTTGATTTATGCTGGGGGCTATATCTCTCTGTATATGTGGGAATTCAGTGGCTTCTCTTGCCAGACGATCAGCTGACTCGTTGCCAGAGATACCTACGTGGCTGGGGATCCAGTGGATCGTGATTGATCCGCCAGCATTTCGTATTTCTCGGGCGGTGGCTTTAATGTTCGTTATGAGTTTTACGTTGTCTGTCTGTTCTCGTTTGGACAACGTTTGGATGGCGCACTTGGAATCTGTGTGAATTACAATATCTGATGTTGGCTCGATTTCAAGTGCGTCATCCATTGCTGCTAATATTGCTGTCAATTCTGTTTGTAAGGTGGAGGCGCCATCTGAGACACGTAGTCCATACGAGTTGTTACAGCTCACTACAGCGACTCCTGTTTTGTTGTTATTGACGGAGCCGTCAGTGTAGTATGTTACTGAATCGGGCGTGGTGAGGGCCTCGATTCGCATGAGGCTCTCCTGTCTTAGTTGCCTAACGGGAGTGAGGGCTTTAGGGGGGGAGTCGGCTATAATGAGATTGAACAGGGGGGGGGGCCCAAGGCGGGAGAGGGTGGTAATCGTGACTTGGTGTGTCTGGTGGGAGATTGATAAGGGGCTTAAGATTGAATGTATGAATGGCTCTGGCTACACAGTGGCTCCAAGAGTTTTTGAGGATGTCTGGATGTAAATTAATTGCTGCTTTTAGTCTTGTTGTAAGTGGGAGGGGGGAGTTATTACGTATCAGTTTGGTTGTAAGGTTGGCTACTCGCGCTTTAATCCTAAGGTTAAGGGACTCGATGTTACATTCCATACGCAGATTACACAGTCGGGTCCACATAGGGGTTCCGGTCATTATTCTCAGGGCTTCATTTTGTATAACTTCTAGCTTGTCTGCCAGTCTAGGAGTGATTGTGGGGAGTGCTGGTGCCGCATAATCGACAATTGACCGTACTGCTTGGATGTAAAAAAGGCGGAGGACGTTGTAGGAGGCTCCCTCACCCTTTCCAGCTATGGCTCTGAGGGCGTTAAGACGTAATTTAGCTCTGTCACGTAGGTGGTGAACTTCGGTGTTAAAAGAGAGATTCGTATCAAAATATACCCCCAGGTATCGGTGGGTGGTGACATATTCTATGGGTGTGTTGCCCAGAGTGAGTTGGCCTGGGGGGGTAGGAATTCTGATGGGAAGTGCTTTAGTTTTAAGGGGGTTGATTTTAAGCCCCAGTTCTTTGCATTTACTGTGTAAGGTGTCGAGGGCCCTCTGTGCTTTGCGCTGATAATTACCCCCATAAATGACCAGAGTGATGTCGTCTGCGTAACATAACAGTCGAGTCCCCTGACCTAAATTTAAGTGTAAAAGACATTCTATTAACGTTAAAAAGGGTGGGGCTTATAACGCTTCCCTGTGGCGTGCCATTTATGTGCTGGTGTGCGTTGGAGACTTGTCCCTGAAACCTTACTCTGGCTTTACGGCCTGAGAAGAAACTTTCGAGCCACTTCAGGAGGCGACCCTGAACTCCCCTGATTGCGAGTGGCCAGGATCGCCTCCGGACACGCTAGCTCAAAAGCCTTCTCGAGGTCTATAAATATAGCAAGGCCCTTGTCGCCTCTAAGCTCTGATAGAAAGGAGCTTAGACACTCAGCTGTGCCTTTATTTTTGGTAAAGGCGAATATGTGGCTGTGGGGGGAGGGGGTAACCCAGTCCAGACGGCTTTTTACGAGTCTCTCAGCAGTTTTGCTGAGACAGCTGAGCAGGGAAATGGGCCTATATGTGCGCGGGTCTAATGGCTTTGGAATCGGGTGTATTAAGGCTTCTTTCCATTGTGGTGGAATTTCCCCGAGGCGCCACGAGTGATTGAGGAGCTCTAATAAGGCAGCTTTGGCAGTGGGACCGGCATGATTAATCATGGAATAAGTTATTCCATCAAGTCCCGGGGCTGTGTCTGTACTTGTTTTGATAGTATGGTTTAATTCCTCGGGAGTGAACTCGTGATCAGAAGGGGCAGGGGTGTTTTTATTTTCCCTAATCAGCATTATTCTTTCAGGGTGTAGTTCTTCTTGTTGCCGTCTTGTTGTTGTTGGTAGTTGGTTGGGGGAGGTTCTCAAGGCAAAAGCGGCCGCTAATCTCTCTGCCTCGCCTTTAGGGTCGGGGTGAGTCGGGGGGCGAGCGGGGCGGGGGTTAGATATAGAATTTAATTTTCTCCAGATGTTACCAGTGAGGGAGTGTGCACCTAGGGACTTACACCATTTCAGCCAGTGTTGTTCTTTGATGGAAGCTTTCTCAGTGTTCGAGTGTCTAACAACTGATTGGAGGTAACTCAGGCTTGCAGGGGTGGGGTTGTTTTTGTGCAGTTTTTTGGCTCTGTTTATTCTTTTATTTAGTTCTTTGACTCTATCGTGATAGTACCAATAATCTTTATGTGAGTGGGTGGGGGGGCTGGTGGTGGGAATAGCCTTAGAGGCAGCCGAGCGAAAGGCGTTAGTAATTATATTTGTATGTTCCTCCAGGTCGTTAGGGGGGTCGAAAGAGCAGGCTTCCTCTAGAAAGTCTGTGAAGAGGGCCCAGTTAGCTTTTTTAGGATTCCACTTTGGTGCAGGGTTTGGGGGTTTTGGGAGCTTGGCAATATTGATCTGGCAAGTAATGGCGTGGTGGTCTGAGGCCAGTGTGGGATGAATTCCCCAGCTGGCTAAGTTTGCAATAGTGGTGGTTATAAGAGTTAGATCTAACCTACCCCCCCATAGATGAGTGGGGGATTGCGTGTCATTTAATAGAGATATTTCGGGTATATTGTCAAGTGCGGTAATAATGTGGCGACCCGCTTGGTTGGTTGATCTAGAACCGAGGCGGGGGTGGTGGACATTAAGGTCGCCGCCTAGCAGGATGTGTTCTGTGGTGGATGTGGCCAGAATCTCATCCAGGTGTAATTCTGCGTCTTGATGGCGATAGACGTTATATAAATGTAGTTGACTGGAGGCTAGTGTGATGCTTCTGCCTTGAACTTCAACTCCCTCCCCACAATCTGGTAGAGGGTGGATTGGTTTGGTGGGGATGTGGTTTCTGATTAACATCGCTGTTCCACGGTGGCCTCCTCGTGAATAAGGGAGCGTATAGGAGGTGAAGCCTCGTATTTTAAGTGTTTTATTGGCAGGGATTAGTGTCTCTTGTAAAAGGAAAATATCGATGTTGTCGTTATGTGCGGTTTCTAGACTGCGCTGCTGGCATGGGGGTTTTATAGGTAGAGGCAGACTGATGGGCGCCGCATTGGGGGCGGGGCTTGCAACAACGAAAACTCACATAAAATAGAGGGGAGCCTTATGTAACTTCGACGAATCTTTATACTGATCATTGTCTTCTCGTTTTTTTCTCTCTCTCTGTCTTGTTCTTGCGTTGCCTCCATGTTAAGCCCCGTACACACTGGGCATCAAGTTGTGGAACAAGTTGCGCACGTGTTGAAAATCACCATGTCACTGCATCAGCCTCGCGTGATGGTGACAGGCAAGCAGCGTGGAGTCAACATTGTATGTGCTGCCCTCGCGCGGCGATGACGACTGACGTTGGCCTTGACAATCCAATGGTGCCACTTAAACAAATTTTGTGGGTAATTCACTGTCAGAGTTTGAAAACTGTACAGTACTGAACGTAGGCAAGACCATGGGAGATATTACATACAACTTAGATAACAAAATAATTAGTAAATCGGAATGCGAGAGAGATCTAGGAGTTATGGTTATAGTCTCACCAATCTAAACCCTAGGTTTGGGTGGAGTCTAGCCGGGGATTTCCCGGCGTACAGCGTGCCTTGTTTCCTATACTCTCATTGGCTAGTGGCTGACCTGACACCGTTAGAGTTCGTCCGCTCCCATCTCGCCACCTGGCCTGACATGACTTCACCCACTTCTGTGTGTGTGTGTGTGTTTGTGTGTGTAAAGACAAACTAGTTTAAGTTATAAATATAATCAAAATAATGAATTTAAAAGTCGCATTCTCTCTCTCTCATATAATTTATGATTTTTTACCTGGTCATAGCCTTTAAATTACACTCTACATATTAAAACTTAGACTTTCTTTCCACACCACCCAAGAGGTAAAAGTCACGGCGTTTTTTTTTTTTTTTTTAAGAGGTTTCCCCGATAGGCCTATTCCTCTTCTCTTACAGCATGTAAGAAATTATCATGAATCCTCCTCATCAGAAGAGGTGAGAGTGATTTTCTTGGGAGACGTAAACTCTGGAGAGTTGTTTTCTTCATTATCTCTTGCTTCTCTGCGTATAGCTTCAATCCTGCTCTTGCTAAGTCCTGTTGCTGCAGCTGTTCGATGAATTGCCCTTGACACATCATCGAAAATTCCTCCGTACTGCTTCTCCTGCAGAAAATACTGGCTTACGTTGAAGGCCATTTCTTTGGCTTGACTATGTAGATGCGAGCGAGTTGGCGTAGCTGCCATTGTGTCTGCATCAACATAGAAAGTGAATAGTGGAAGCACCTGACAGAAGCTTAAATCTCCCTCCAATGGATTAACTCCCAGTATGGGCCTGGTGTTGCCGCTCGTGAGTGTTTTAACTTATTTATTTCTATTAAGAAAATAGCGTATGTTCTACTGATTCCTTCAAATTATATTATAAACGTAATTGTTACATTACTTACCCAACTTAGAACTACCGTGAAAGTCGGTAAAAGTAACTACATATTTTTCAGCACCACTGTAAAATATGTATGCCACGTTTCTTTATTGATGTACAAGAGCCATATGCATTACACGTTTACCTTCCTTTTATATGCTAGAATACTTACGTTTATATTGTATTAGTATGTGTGTACCTATCTGTGATGCCTATTACATATATAACAGAATCTACTCATCGCTCGTTTAGGAAGTATGGCATGGCTGCACCCAGCGCCAGACTCCACCCAAACCTGGGTTTAAGATTGGTGAGACTATACCAACAACTCCGACAGAGAGAGAGAGAGAGAGAGAGAGAGAGAGAGAGAGAGAGAGATTCTGCACATTTATAGCCTCGTTTTTGGGAGAGGAAACGAGAAAGCTCTCTCTCTCTCTCTCCCTTCTCTTTCTCTCTCTCTCTCTCTCTCTCTCTCTCATTATTTCTGTCTTGTCATTCTATCTTTTAGCACTGTGTTTGCCTTCTCCCCCTCCTCTCTCTCTCTCTCTCTCTCTCTCTCTCTCCTTCATATCATACATCTCCACATGTCTCCACTTTGGCACTAAGACCCACCGTCCATACTGAATACACAAAGGAGTACAAAGGAAAGCAAACAGCAACAGACCTTATCGTCCTTTCGAGGCTGTTTGTTACAGAATAGACTATGACTACGAGATCTAACTCTACATGCTGAAGGGTAAAGATAGTAAAGCAAGAAGGTTCACCCCGCCTCCAAACCCTCCAGTTAAAACTGGCAGGAAAAAGTGAGAAAAACCACCAAGTAGCATGGAATAACTGATTGGAAATTTCATAGGAAAGACTGAAAAGGAAAAGTTACATCTATAATACTGTATCAATTTCATCTATAAGGTACCACGCTAGGGCTGTCTCATACAGGACCGGTGTATTGGTATTAGCGGGGGTATTTTACTGTTAGGAAGCTTACTAACACCTCTTCCTGACCGATTTATTTCTGCTTCTGCTCCGTTACCGGTACTATATTCTACTCATGCAATCGATGACGATATGAAGACATAGGAAGCCAACCAGGGATAGTAATGAGTCGTTTGGAGAATAATCGGTAAGGAGGAGGGAAAAACACTGTTGGGAGGAGACTGGTATGTAGGGAGAGTACGGTTTCTATAGGGTCACACACACACACACACACACACACATAACCCCTACCCCGTCGCTCCGGAGGGCGTACATGCATGCATTCAGACATATTTATACATACAGTATATACATGCATTATATATATATATATATATATATATATATATATATATATATATATATATATATACACAGTACATACAGAGAGAGAGAGAGAGAGAGAGAGAGAGAGAGAATAAACTGGCTTAAACCAACACGAACTGGTGCATCGCTCATTGTGAAAACATTGTTCACCTGTGTCAAGATTTTTTTTTTTGATCGATTGAACGCAGGTATGCTAAGTTTATATTTTAGAATAAAGCATTAGAATGGCCATACAATATACATCTCAAGCCAAAAGCAATGCATTCCGTCGGACAAGCAGACAAAGCAGCTGGAAGGTGAGGTGAAGAGTCAAGATGCAAACTACAGAGGAAACAAAGGCAAACATTCTCTGAGGCTCACACTGCGCTCACGTCCCTGGGGATTGTCATGGAGGGCTGAAGGGAATCACAGGTCACAAGATACACCTGTCCATACTTGCCACTCCTTAACCCTTTCTTCCCTATGTTGCTCTCTCTCTCTCTCTCTCTCTCTCTCTCCAAACACACCACAACGAAATGTAAGCAAAAAAGTATATATATATATATATATATATATATATATATATATATATATATATATACGTGGAGGGATTGCATATACCGGTAATGACTTTATTGACGTGGAACAAAGTGTACAAGTCCTGGAGTATGATAGTGAGAGAGGGGCGCGCGCACACATGCGCATACACAACACACACACACACACACCAGAGTATACTGTCCCTTGAGAATTAGCCTCCCTCCTCAGGTCACACACACTCTTGGCTGCCTTTCATTTTAACTTCCTTCTTCCTTATGTATTATGAAACTTATCTCTACATCAAATCCTTTATCAATACCCCTCTTATGTTTCCTTTTTTCGCTCGAGAGAGAGAGAGAGAGAGAGACAGACAGACAGAGACAGAGACAGACAGAGATGAGTTGAAGGGGAGAGGCTGGTGCAGTACATTTAAGGTTATTAAATACGGCGATGAATTACGGATGACTTGATGAGCCTTATAATGGGATACTGACTGCATACTGTAAGTACAGCATGATAAATACAGTATTTTCCTTTGTATTTCAAGACCATGAAAAAAGCGATTATAAAATATAATGAAAACACATCACAACAAAATGTTACAAAAAACGTACATACATACAGAGAGAGAGAGAGAGAGAGAGAGAGAGAGAGTAGCACCAGACAGGTGAAGATGTCTTTCCAGATTAGACGATACACCTGTACTGGTCATCAAATGGATTCCTAACCTCACTCACGCACCTCCCACCCCACCATCCACCAATCACAGACATTCCAGTGGGAAGAGAGTGGGATGAGCTTCTCCGCCACCTCTTGCTGTCGCCACTTTCAGTCTTTGGGGGTTTCATTTCTTGGAAAAGTCAAATCTGCTCTGTGTGTGTGTGTGTGTGTGTGTGTGTGTGTGCGTGCGTGCGTGCGTGTGTGTGTGTGTGTGTGTGTGTGTGGAGGGTGGGTGATGGGTGGCATAAGGATATGTGTGGGGGGAGTGTTATAGAAATGCTTGTGTTCATGGGCGCCTACGTGTGTGCGTGTGTGTGTGTGTGGAGGGTGGGTGATGATTGGCATACGGATATATGTGGGGGGGAGTGTTATAACCGATTTAATTTAGCCCAGTCTCACCTAACCTATCAATATTTGCTCGAAATGAACCCTGCCTAACCTCGAATGACCTAATCCAACCTAAATCAACCCAGCCTAATCTAGCTAAACCTCACCTAACCAAGTCTAATTGTATTTAACCTCACAATCTCCCCTAACCTTGCCATACCTAACCTAACCTATTCTGATGCTGCCTAACCCTATCTAAAGCGACCTAATCTCACCCAGTATAACTTAACCTAACAATACCTGACCTAACCCAAACCAGCCAAGCCTAAAATGACCTAATCCAACCGAACCTAACCCAGCCTAACCCAACCAAATAAAACCCAACCCAAAACCTATCAAAACCGACGTATTCTAAAGCAATCTAACCTAATCCGTCTATATCTAGTCGAACTGAACCCAACCGAACCAAAAATTACCTAATCAGACCAAACCCTGCCCAAATGACCTAACCTAACTTTTGATCGGCTATATATTCGTTAAGAAATTTTTTTTGCTGCCTGGAAGTCTACGGATGTCACGCGCCAAGTTTCGCTCGTTCTCTGTACTATAGTATGAGCGAGAGAGAGAGAGAAAGTGTGTGTGTGTGTGTGTGTGTGTGTGTGTGTGTGTGTGTGTGTGTGAGTGTGGGTGTGGCGTTGCGTGTGTGCAAGAGATAGAAAAACCCAACTGTCGGTGTGAACCAAAAGGCAGGAGTGGCCATAAAGAATTTTCATGTACACCATTGGGGCTCCTCCACGTGATTCATAGGCTACGCCTTCGCCATCAGACATAAGTGATACCGTTATAGGAGATCCCTGGCCACAGCAGACCTACTCCCCACAGCAGACCTACTCCCAAAAGCAGACCTACTCCCCACAGCAGACCCACCCTCACAGCACACTCAGGCATATGTGTAGCTCTGGTGGGCTAGAACAGTAAGTGCTTCTGTTATACAAGACCCCTGGCCATTGGAATCCTTCTCTACTCCAGTGTATGCCTGGTGCGATAAAGCTGGTTCCTGCAGCCTTTAAGATAAGTACATATGAAGTGCCATTGAAAAGAGGTGTAGGTGCTGCCTCGTTTGTATCTTCATAGTGTTCCACCAGGTCGTCGGCAGATGTCTAGGATGCTACTGTGAGAAACATCGAGATCAATGGTTCATCCTGTTACAACATTCCTTATACCTGGCCCCTGCAGTACCTTTGACAATCAGTACTCCCTTTACCTGGCCCTTACAGTACTTTATTTACCTGGTCCCCACAGTACCTTTCACAGCAGTCTCTTTACCTGGCCCCTGCAATACCTTTGACAAACAGTAGTCCCTTTACCTGGCCCCTGCAGTACCCTTCTGTCTACCACCACACTGCTAGCCTCACGTACTCACATAATTCGTATGCCGCTGCACTACCTTATTTTGTACTCCTGTCTCCCTACATACATTCTATCACACCAAGCCCCACCATACATACTCAACTGCCCTTTTGTGCACTGTTCGGCTCACCTTCCCCAACTGCCTCTGTTTTTGAGCTAAAAATCTTCCTGTTGTTTCTGTTTCACTCCCTGATCTTCTAGCTGGAGGGATTATATAGAGTTCTTTAAATCTTCACTAATGACGGCAAGGTTAAGACACACACACACACACACACACACACACACACACACACACACAGTATGTAAAAAAGAAGTTCCCACCAACATTAAAGGGAGCGAGAAGGCCTGAAGGTGGCCGATAATTTTACAACCTAGTCTTCCCTGCACAACACTAGCGGTCGCACCTCATTATGTAGGAGTCTGTGTCGCCCTGCTCTTGCCTGACACACACCCATATCTCAGTCCCTCGTACACACCAAGAACCTCACTGTGCCGCAGTCTGTGTCACCCTGCTCTTGCCTGACACACACCCATATCTCAGTCCCTCGTACACATTGACCAAGGGCCTCACTACGGAGTCTACGTCACCCTGCTCTAGTCTGACATCCAGCCACATCCTTTTTTCGCTCGCTTGCTCGAGAGAGAGAGAGAGAGAGAGAGAGAGAGAGAGAGAGACAGACAGACAGACAGACAGACAGACAGACAGACAGAGACAGAGACAGACAGAGATGAGTTGAAGGGGAGAGGCTGGTGCAGTACATTTAAGGTTATTAAATACGGCGACGAATTACGGATGACTTGATGAGCCTTATAATGGGATACTGACTGCATAAGTACAGCATGATAAATACAGTATTTTCCTTTGTATTTCAAGACCATGAAAAAAGAGATTATAAAATATAATGAAAACACATCACAACAATGAAGAGAGAAACCTGTACTGTACTGTACGATCAACGACAATTGACGGAATTACCAACAAAGCGAGCATAGAGCTGGACCGAATTGCACGATGGGAGCAGAAGTGGCGGATTCAAGCGAATCCCTTGAAATGCACAGTAACATATTTCCGTATTAAATCAGCCAACCCCCGCCCACTTTTTCTAAATTCACGTGATCCCGATCGCGTTCCCATTCCTATTAGGGATACTTGCACCGTACTTGGTCTTACATAGGACAAAAACTTCAATTTTCATCATCATATACGAGGCAAGGCAGGCGTGGCTGGCACTGCACTAACACAAATATACCGGTTCCGTAGTGCAGCATCTGCAACTAAATTTCATCTATATAAAGCACTGATCAGACCACTGCTCACGTATTCACCGTTAAGTCTATCTCTCTCAGCCAAAAGCAACATCCTAAATTTAGAGAGAGTTCAAAACAAAGCCATACGTTGGGCACTGAGCATACGGCGGGATGATTTTGTCACCAACATACACTCTCATGAACGCGCCAACATTCCACCCATCAACACTTACCTTCACCACCTACAACAAAAACAAATCACCAAACTCACCGACGTTCACACTGACTTCATCGACTTTTTCACCCGGATCACACCCCCCACACGACCTCTAGCCAACCTCTTCCACCCTGACGCAAGACCTGCACCAACCCCTTTGTTCACTTAAGCACCAATAGTTTATTTATTACTGACCCATTCATTAATTAAGCTACTTAGTTCACACCCAGCAACTCACTCAAGACTCTAAACCACCCCTACACCCATTATCAAGATCACGGCAGCCACGTAATAACCCGCCATCCTCATATCCAGCACCCACGCCTCAGACCCTGAACCACCCCTACACCCCCCATCAAGATCACGGCTACAGCCCAATACGCCGCCCACCCCCAAGAGACAACCTACCCTGACTCCCCTTCCTCCACTCTTCCCCCCTACCTCCTCCCCTTTCCTTATCCCCCTACCCAAGCCCTCTAGGGCTACAACACCTTACCCTAACACCCGTATCCTAAATCCTACCCAAACTCCTGGAGCCGGAAAAGATCAGATGAACCTGAGAGGCAGCCAATAAGCTAATGCTTGGCAGAGAAAGCCGTAGCGATTCACTCCTCCCGTCCTTAATTAACAACACAGTGCACGTGCGAGACCCCCCCCCCCCTTCCCAACAGCAAACACACGCACGTTGGGTTAAGCCCCGACACTCTTTCTCTTAGTCTAATTTCTTCCTCTCCTACTTAAAAAAAAAAAAAAAAAAATGCACTTTACACAATGCAACCAGGACCTGAGCTCTCAGTAAGGCCGGGAGATTAAACTAAGGCCTAGTTCCTGCCACCACGTGTCGTCGCCCTGGTTGCATAACACTCATCACATATACACAATCATTCTTTACCTTCCTTCCTTTCCCCCCCTTTTCTATACGTCATTATTATTATTATTATTAAGTGGCCCCTGAAGGCTGCGTCTGTCACCTGTGCCTTTCTGCCACACTTCCACTCACATCTCGCAGGCCAAGGCTATTTTTAGGTGGCCTTGGTACAGCCCACCATTTACCCTCCCCCTCCCCTCTCACTGTGTGTGTGTGTGTGTGTGTGTGTGTGTGTGTGTGTGTGTGTGCATTTATTATTATTATTATTATATTTCGACTTTATTTCCACACCACCTACTGTCTTTGCCAGAATTCACATGTTTCTTCATTGCGCTCAAAAATATGTAACGCCCATATGCAACATCACTGCGCTCCATTAGAAACTTTCTTTCATCTACCTTAGCATATATAAACCCGATTTTCTTCAGAACCTTTCTTAATGTTTCTCTGCTGCTGGGGTAGGAAAGGTTCTCTTTAATTTCTTCATGTATTTTTGCCAGTGTGGGTATCTCTTTCCTCTCGTAGAAACCGAGCACGGTTCGTCGTAGAACACCTTCATTAAATTCGTCAAAGAAATCAGCAATGGGTCTTGTGCGTTGCCGTTTCTTGGGAGACAAATTCATTACTTTCTTCATTATCTCTTGCTTCTTTGCATATTCTTTTTATTGTTCTTTCGCTTACTTTTGTTGCCTCAGCTGTCCGGCAAGTAGCCTTTGATAAGCTGGTAATAAAATCCCCCTTCTCCTTCTCTCGCTGGAAATACTGGTTTACATTATATATAACTCCTTTGGCTTGACTGTGCAGGTGTTTTGATTGAGGCTTTGGAGAGGCATCCATTGTCCTCGAGTGCGGAAGAATGAATGAAGCGCGCAGAACAGGACAGGTGGTGTGTATGCGTGCGTGTGTGTGTGTGTGTGTGTGTGTGTGTGTGTGACACTAATCTGACCCAAATCCGCCTCGAAAGACCTGGCAGTACAGCATGAGCAACCCTGCCAAGTTGTACAAAGTTCTTTGTAATTACTATAACAAAAAGCGATTCTTTCATAAAAACCTTATAGCTTTTTTGTATAAGTAAAACTATACTAGGCTGTACCAAAGCCATCCACAAATATTTTTAGATGAGCTTGCCTGTATGGGAGGTCAGTTGGAAGTATGGCAGAAGCGCACAGCTGACAGGCACACTGTAGGGGCCGCTTTAAGCGTGTAGGATTTCCAAAGTACGGGATGCTTGTAGTTTCATATCATCATCATCATCATCATTCTTCTCCCACTATTATACGCCAGGATCCAGGAAGGGGTGATAAATTCATGAGAAACTTTTTATTTTCTTCTAATTTTCTTCTTGTTTTCGTTTCTTCTCGGTAGAAAGTTAAATTTTTGGTGGTGAGTCGCCCAAAACATTTGCTGTTCACTGTTCATGGGACTAGGTTTAAATGCGCGCCAATGTCTTCCCATTCTACATGAGATATACGTACTGTATAGAGGTTCTTTATTTTTCTAACGTATGCTTAAACAGTACAGTATATTTATCCTTTTGCTGCATGTACTGTGTTAGTACCAGTGATGTTCGTGTTCTGTTCATTCTTGAATGCCTTGTTACTGTAGAACAAAGTCGTACGAACAGTTAAAGACTAAAATGAACGAAATAGCACTCAAAATATCGTCTGAATTAAAATAAAACGAGCATAAATATTTACGAGAAGGCGCGCTGATGGAGCGCGCCTGGTCTTTTTTACGCTGTTTACGGTGTTAGTAATCGTGATGTTGGCTGTTTGCTCATTATTCTATACTCATTTTATTGCAGGACAAACATTTAAGAAGAAAAAGAGAATAAAATGAATAATAATAGCACAAAAAATAACGTCGAAAATACAGTATAAACATTTACACCAGCTGCCTAGGTAATATCACATGTTATTGTTCATTGTGTTATTGTATTGGTAATGCTGTATTCCGTTCAACCTTAAAAGCATGTAGCCTTATAGAAAATCACACTGAGAACAATATGATACGTAAATGAATAATGTAGCGCGAAAAATAAGGTCAGAAATAAGAAAAGTATAAACAAATGTGAAAAATTACGCGATGCCTGGCAACCCCGGCTGACGTTGACGTGTAGATTGGCGTAGAGGAACGATGAAAGAAGAGAGAGTGAGTTGAAAATAGAGAATGCTTACTAGGTTAATGGAGGAGGAGGAGAGGAGAGAGATAAGCAAGGAGAAGGTTGGAGCTGACTGAGACAAGAAAAAAAGACGATAAAGAGATTTAAAAAACAGAACGAAATGATGTAACAAATTTAGGTTCTGCAATTCCTCTCATGCCTACGTCATTGTGCCCGTGTTTATCGTTCAGTGTCTTTATTTGTTCCCCCCCCCCCCACTCTCTCCTGTAATCCTCTCCCCCCATAACCCTCTCTCCCCTTCCTTTCTCTCTCTCTCTAATCGCTTCCCCACTTTACACCTCAGTCAATTTTCTCACCACCCTTCTCTTTTCTTCGTTTCTCCTCTCTTCCTCTTCTCTCCTCCCACTTTCGTGTCTCTTCTTTCCTCTCCTCTCTCCTTTCCCTCCTTTTTTCCCTTTATCTTTTCTTTCACGTTTTTCTCTTTTCTTTCTCACTTCTCTTTCTCTCCCTTCTTTCCCTTTTCCCCGTGTATTTCTTTCCCTCTTCTTCTCTTTTCGACATCTCCTTACACTTCCTCTTTCTTATGTCGTCTGTGTTCTTTCCTGTATCCTACCTCCTTTCCCCCTTTCATCTCCCCAAGGGTTTTTATCAATTGTACCGTACGAAAAATAAAGATAGGATAGGACCACTCAGAACAGAATCAGGTGACATTACCAGTGAAGATAAAGAAATGTGCTCCATCCTAAATAATTATTTCATATCAGTATTCGCCAAGGAAAATCTAGACCTGGTCCCTCAAGCAGAAAATATTTACGATGAGAATACGGAAAATATTCTTAGTAAAATAACCATTAGTAAGGAGGACGTATTGAAAGAAATTAATAAGTTAAAACCTCAAAAATCGCCAGGTCCGGACGATATATATGCAAAAATTATAAAAGAAACCAAAGATGAATTATGTCAGCCACTTTTAACATTATTTAATGACTCTCTAAGTTCAGAAGTTCCAGAGGCGTGGAAGACCGCAAACGTAGTGCCCATCTTTGAAAAGGGTGATAAATCAGCTGCGTCGAATTATCGTCCGATAAGTCTAACGTCAATAGTAGGAAAAATGTTAGAGTCAATTTTGGCAAATAAGATTAGAGAACACTTAAAAAGATTTAATCTTATAAACGAAAGTCAGCACGGATTCAAGCAAGGACGATCCTGCCTCACAAACTTGTTGTCATTCTACTCGGTCTATGAGGCAGTAGATAGCGATAAAGCTTACGATGTTATTTATCTGAACTTTAGTAAAGCTTTTGATAGGGTCCCACACGAAAGGTTGGTTAGAAAGGTTCGAGCACACCGTATAGACGGCGATATCTAAAAATGGATAGAATCCTGGCTGGAAGGACGAAAGCAGAGAGTATTAATAAATGGACCTAAGTCGGACTGGGGATTAGTAACTAGCGGTGTACCACAGGGTTCAGTACTCGGTCTCTTATTATATATAAAAACGATCTAGACTTAGGAGTCAATAGCAGCATCAGCAAATTTGCCAACGATACAAAAACAGGGCGTATCATTAACTCGACTGACGATTGCCATAACTTACAAAAAGACCTCGATACAGTCCAAATGGTCTAAAACTTGGCAAATGGAATTTAACGTTGAAAAATGTATAACGTAGGCAAGACCATTGGAGACACTAAATACAGCTTAGATAACAAAGAAATTAGCAAATCGGAATGCGAGAGGGATCTAGGAGGTATGATTAGTAACGACCTTAAACCAAGGCAACAGTGTATTAATGCGAGAAATAAAGCAAATAGGGTCCTAGGATTTATTTCGAGAAGCGTGAACAATAGACCGTCTAAAGTAATACTGAAACTTTATCTATGTGCAATGAGCCCGGTATGGTGTGGGTAACAAGACAGCAAGGCACCGCGGAGCTGGGCGTCACACGTACACACTCCCACCCTGACATTTGGTGACTGAGGGCCAGGGAGGGGGTAAGGTAACCGCTGGTATGGCAGATGCGATCATGCGAGTGTAGACCGATTGGCGCCATGGGCTAACCGTCGGAGATAATACATCCCACCTCCGCAAGAGCGACACTGAGGCTCAACGTGTTGAAAATCACCACGTCACTGCATCAGCCTCGCGTGATGGTAACAGGCAAGCAGCGTGGAGTCAACCTTGTATGTGCTGCCCTCGCGCGGCGATGACAATCCAGTGGTGCCACTTTTACAAATATTGTGGGTAATTTCAGACTGTCGGATTTTGAAAACTGTATAGTACTGAACGTAGGCAAGACCATGGGAGATACTACATACAACTTAGATAACAAAGTAATTAGTAAATCGGAATGCGAGAGAGATCTAGGAGTTAGGGTTAGTAAGACCTCAACCTAGGCAGAAGTGTATTAATGCTAGAAATAAAGCAAATAGGCTCCTACGATTTCTTTCGAGGAGCAATTTTGCAACTTTATTTAGCATTAATAAGGCCACATTTAGACTACGCCGTGCAATTTTGGTGTCCGTTCTATTGAATGGATATAAAGTCGCTTGAAAACGTACAGAGAATAATAACAAAAATGATACATGATGTTCGGAACCTGTCACATGAAGACAAGACTAAGACTAAATCTCCACCGACTAGGAAGACGTAGAGTAATGGGAGACTTAATTGAGGTGTTTAAGTGAAGGAAGGGAATAAGTAAAGGAGATATTAGCAAGGTACAGAAAGTGGGCATACAGGATAGAACTAGAAGTAATGGTTTCAAACTGGAAAAATTCCATTATAGTTAAGGACAGGGTAGAGACTGGTTTTGCAATAGAGTAGTAGATGAATGGAATAAGCTACCTAGTAAAGTAGTTGCTGCCTCTTCCATTGAGAGTTTCAAGCATAGGCTAGATGAGCATATGACAAATAAGGGGTGGGTATAGAAAAAAAATCTCATAACCAGTACTAATTCATTCTTTTTCCTTCTCAGGTTATACCATAATAGTCTCTGTTCTCCTTTCACACTTTCCTATAAACAGTCAACGTTTTTCTATACTGCGTGGTGTTCTTTCTGACTTTTTCCTGCCGGCTTCGGCTGGAGAGTCTTGGAGGGAGGGGGAGAGCCTCCTTCTTTGCTATCCTTATCTCATTCTAGTAGTTCAGTTACTCTTTTAGGAGCTGCCTAGCATGGGCCAACCGGCTTACTGCAGTTGTCCTCTCTTATGTTAATCTCCAGCACAACTTCCCACCAACAACTCCGAGAGAGAGAGAGAGAGAGAGAGAGAGAGAGAGAGAGATTCTGCACATTGATCGCCTCGTGTTTTGGAGAGGAAGACGAGAAAGAAGACTCTCTCTCTCTCTCTCTCTCATTATTTCTGTCTTGTCATTCTATCTTTTAGCACTGTTTGCCTCCCCCCCTCTCTCTCTCTCTCTCTCTCTCTCTCTCTCTCTCTCTCTCCTTCATATCATACATCTCCACATGTCTCCACTTTGGCACTAAGACCCACCGTCCATACTGAATACACAAAGGAGTACAAAGGAAAGCAAACAGCAACAGACCTTATCGTCCTTTCGAGGCTGTTTGTTACAGAATAGACTATGACTACGAGATCTAACTCTACATGCTGAAGGGTAAAGATAGTAAAGCAAGAAGGTTCACCCCGCCTCCAAACCCTCCAGTTAAAACTGGCAGGAAAAAGTGAGAAAAACCACCAAGTAGCATGGAATAACTGATTGGAAATTTCATAGGAAAGACTGAAAAGGAAAAGTTACATCTATAATACTGTATCAATTTCATCTATAAGGTACCACGCTAGGACTGTCTCATACAGGACCGGTGTATTGGTATTAGCGGGGGTATTTTACTGTTAGGAAGCTTACTAACACCTCTTCCTGACCGATTTATTTCTGCTTCTGCTCCGTTACTATATTCTACTCATGCAATCAATGACGATATGAAGACATAGGAAGCCAACCAGGGGATAGTAATGAGTCGTTTGGAGAATAATCGGTAAGGAGGAGGGAAAAACACTGTTGGGAGGAGACTGGTATGTAGGGAGAGTACGGTTTCTATAGGGTCACACACACACACACACACACACACACACACATAACCCCTACCCCGTCGCTCCGGAGGGCGTACATGCATGCATTCAGACATATTTATACATACAGTATATACATGCATTATATATATATATATATATATATATATATATATATATATATATATATATATATATATATATATATATACAGTACATACAGAGAGAGAGAGAGAGAGAGAGAGAATAAACTGGCTTAAACCAACACGAACTGGTGCATCGCTCATTGTGAAAACATTGTTCACCTGTGTCAAGATTTTTTTTTTTGATCGATTGAACGCAGGTATGCTATGTTTATATTTTAGAATAAAGCATTAGAATGGCCATACAATATACATCTCAAGCCAAAAGCAATGCATTCCGTCGGACAAGCAGAGAAAGCAGCTGGAAGGTGAGGTGAAGAGTCAAGATGCAAACTACAGAGGAAACAAAGGCAAACATTCTCTGAGGCTCACACTGCGCTCACGTCCCTGGGGATTGTCATGGAGGGCTGAAGGGAATCACAGGTCACAAGATCCACCTGTCCATACTTGCCACTCCTTAACCCTTTCTTCCCTATGTTGCTCTCTCTCTCTCTCTCTCTCTCTCTCTCCAAACACACCACAAAGAAATGTAAGCAAAAAAGTATATATATATATATATATATATATATATATATATATATATATATATATATATATATATATACGTGGAGGGATTGCATATACCGGTAATGACTTTATTGACGTGGAACAAAGTGTACAAGTCCTGGAGTATGATAGTGAGAGAGGGGCGCGCGCACACATGCGCATACACAACACACACACACACACACACACACACACACACCAGAGTATATTGTCCCTTGAGAATTAGCCTCCCTCCTCAGGTCACACACACTCTTGGCTGCCTTTCATTTTAACTTCCTTCTTCCTTATGTATTATGAAACTTATCTCTACATCAAATCCTTTATCAATACCCCTCTTATGTTTCCTTTTTTCGCTCGAGAGAGAGAGAGAGAGAGAGAGAGAGAGAGAGAGAGAGAGAGAGACAGACAGATAGAGACAGAGACAGACAGAGATGAGTTGAAGGGGAGAGGCTGGTGCAGTACATTTAAGGTTATTAAATACGGCGATGAATTACGGATGACTTGATGAGTCTTATAATGGGATACTGACTGCATACTTTAAGTACAGCATGATAAATACAGTATTTTCCTTTGTATTTCAAGACCATGAAAAAAGCGATTATAAAATATAATGAAAACACATCACAACAAAATGTTACAAAAAACGTACATACATACATACAGAGAGAGAGAGAGAGAGAGAGAGAGAGAGAGAGAGAGTAGCACCAGACAGGTGAAGATGTCTTTCCAGATTAGACGATACACCTGTACTGGTCATCAAATGGATTCCTAACCTCACTCACGCACCTCCCACCCCACCAGCCACCAATCACAGACATTCCAGTGGGAAGAGAGTGGGATGAGCTTCTCCGCCACCTCTTGCTGTCGCCACTTTCAGTCTTTGGGGGTTTCATTTCTTGGAAAAGTCAAATCTGCTCTGTGTGTGTGTGTGTGTGTGTGTGTGTGTGTGTGTGTGTGTGTGTGTGTGTGTGTGTGTGTGTGTGTGTGTGTGTGTGTGTGTGTGTGTGTGTGGAGGGTGGGTGATGGGTGGCATAAGGATATGTGTGGGGGGAGTGTTATAGAAATGCTTGTGTTCATGGGCGCCTACGTGTGTGTGTGTGTGTGTGTGTGTGTGTGTGTGTGTGTGTGTGTGTGTGGAGGGTGGGTGATGATTGGCATACGGATATATGTGGGGGGGAGTGTTATAACCGATTTAATTTAGCCCAGTCTCACCTAACCTATCAATATTTGCTCGAAATGAACCCTGCCTAACCTCGAATGACCTAATCCAACCTAAATCAACCCAGCCTAATCTAGCTAAACCTCACCTAACCAAGTCTAATTGTATTTAACCTCACAATCTCCCCTAACCTTGCCATACCTAACCTAACCTATTCTGACGCTGCCTAACCCTATCTAAAGCGACCTAATCTCACCCAGTATAACTTAACCTAACAATACCTGACCTAACCCAAACCAGCCAAGCCTAAAATGACCTAATCCAACCGAACCTAACCCAGCCTAACCCAACCAAAAAAAACCCAGCCCAAAACCTATCAAAACCGACGTATTCTAAAGCAATCTAACCTAATCCGTCTATATCTAGTCGAACTGAACCCAACCGAACCAAAAATTACCTAATCAGACCAAACCCTGCCCAAATGACCTAACCTAACTTTCGATCGGCTATATATTCGTTAAGAAATTTTTTTGCTGCCTGAAAGTCTACGGATGTCACACGCCAAGTTTCGCTCGTTCTGTGTACTAGAGTATGAGCGAGAGAGAGAGAGAGAGAGAGAGAGAGAGAGAGAGAGAGAAAGTGTGTGTGTGTGTGTGTGTGTGTGTTTGTGTGTGAGTGTGGGTGTGGCGATGCGTGTGTGCGAGAGATAGAAAAACCCAACTGTCGGTGTGAACCAAAAGGCAGGAGTGGCCATAAAGAATTTTCATGTACACCATTGGGGCTCCTCCACGTGATTCATAGGCTACGCCTTCGCCATCAGACGTAAGTGATACCGTTATAGGAGATCCCTGGCCACAGCAGACCTACTCCCCACATCAGACCTACTCCCAAAAGCAGACCTACTCCCCACAGCAGACCCACCCTCACAGCACACTCAGGCATATGTGTAGCTCTGGTGGGCTAGAACAGTAAGTGCTTCTGTTATACAAGACCCCTGGCCATTGGAATCCTTCTCTACTCCAGTGTATGCCTGGTGCGATAAAGCTGGTTCCTGCAGCCTTTAAGATAAGTACATATGAAGTGCCATTGAAAAGAGGTGTAGGTGCTGCCTCGTTTGTATCTTCATAGTGTTCCACCAGGTCGTCGGCAATGTCTAGGATGCTACTGTGAGAAACATCGAGATCAATGGTTCATCCTGTTACAACATTCCTTATACCTGGCCCCTGCAGTACCTTTGACAATCAGTACTCCCTTTACCTGGCCCTTACAGTACTTTATTTACCTGGTCCCCACAGTACCTTTCACAGCAGTCTCTTTACCTGGCCCCTGCAATACCTTTGACAAACAGTAGTCCCTTTACCTGGCCCCTGCAGTACCCTTCTGTCTACCACCACACTGCTAGCCTCACGTACTCACATAATTCGTATGCCGCTGCACTACCTTATCTTGTACTCCTGTCTCCCTACATACATTCTATCACACCAAGCCCCACCATACATACTCAGCTGCCCTTGTGTGCACTCTTCGGCTCACCTTCCCCAACTGCCTCTGTTTTTGAGCTAAAAATCTTCCTGTTGTTTCTGTTTCACTGCCTGTTCTTTAAATCTTCACTAATGACGGCAAGGTTAAGACACACACACACACACACACACACACACACACACACACACAGTATGTAAAAAAGAAGTTCCCACCAACATTAAAGGGAGCGAGAAGGCCTGAAGGTGGCCAATAATTTTACAACCTAGTCTTCCCTGCACAACACTAGCGGTCGCACCTCATTATGTAGGAGTCTGTGTCGCCCTGCTCTTGCCTGACACACACCCATATCTCAGTCCCTCGTACACACCAAGAACCTCACTGTGCCGCAGTCTGTGTCACCCTGCTCTTGCCTGACACACACCCATATCTCAGTCCCTCGTACACATTGACCAAGGACCTCACTACGGAGTCTACGTCACCCTGCTCTAGTCTGACATCCAGCCACATCCTTTTTTCGCTCGCTTGCTCGAGAGAGAGAGAGAGAGAGAGAGAGAGAGAGAGAGACAGACAGACAGACAGACAGACAGACAGAGACAGAGACAGACAGAGATGAGTTGAAGGGGAGAGGCTGGTGCAGTACATTTAAGGTTATTAAATACGGCGACGAATTACGGATGACTTGATGAGCCTTATAATGGGATACTGACTGCATAAGTACAGCATGATAAATACAGTATTTTCCTTTGTATTTCAAGACCATGAAAAAAGAGATTATAAAATATAATGAAAACACATCACAACAATGAAGAGAGAAACCTGTACTGTACTGTACGATCAACGACAATTGACGGAATTACCAACAAAGCGAGCATAGAGCTGGACCGAATTGCACGATGGGAGCAGAAGTGGCGGATTCAAGCGAATCCCTTGAAATGCACAGTAACATATTTCCGTATTAAATCAGCCAACCCCCGCCCACTTTTTCTAAATTCACGTGATCCCGATCGCGTTCCCATTCCTATTAGGGATACTTGCACCGTACTTGGTCTTACATAGGACAAAAACTTCAATTTTCATCATCATATACGAGGCAAGGCAGGCGTGGCTGGCACTGCACTAACACAAATATACCGGTTCCGTAGTGCAGCATCTTCAACTAAATTTCATCTATATAAAGCACTGATCAGACCACTGCTCACGTATTCACCGTTAAGTCTATCTCTTTCGGCCAAAAGCAACATCCTAAATTTAGAGAGAGTTCAAAACAAAGCCATACGTTGGGCACTGAGCATACGGTGGGATGATTTTGTCACCAACATACACTCTCATGAACGCGCCAACATTCCACCCATCAACACTTACCTTCACCACCTACAACAAAAACAAATCACCAAACTCACCGACGTTCACACTGACTTCATCGACTTTTTCACCCGGATCACACCCCCCACACGACCTCTAGCCAACCTCTTCCACCCTGACGCAAGACCTGCACCAACCCCTTTGTTCACTTAAGCACCAATAGTTTATTTATTACTGACCCATTCATTAATTAAGCTACTTAGTTCACACCCAGCAACTCACTCAAGACTCTAAACCACCCCTACACCCATTATCAAGATCACGGCAGCCACGTAATAACCCGCCATCCTCATATCCAGCACCCACGCCTCAGACCCTGAACCACCCCTACACCCCCATCAAGATCACGGCTACAGCCCAATACTCCGCCCACCCCCAAGAGACAACCTACCCTGACTCCCCTTCCTCCACTCTTCCCCCCTACCTCCTCCCCTTTCCTTATCCCCCTACCCAAGCCCTCCAGGGCTACAACACCTTACCCTAACACCCGTATCCTAAATCCTACCCAAGCTTCTGGAGCCGGAAAAAATCAGATGAACCTGAGAGGCAGCCAATAAGCCAATGCTTGCTAGAGAAAGCCGTAGCGATTCACTCCTCCCGTCCTTAAGTAACAACACACTGCACGTGCGAGACCCCCCCCCCCTTCCCAACAGCAAACACACGCACGTTGGGTTAAGCCCCGACACTCTTTCTCTTAGTCTAATTTCTTCCTCTCCTACTTAAAAAAAAAAAAAAAAATGCACTTTACACAATGCAACCAGGACCTGAGCTCTCAGTAAGGCCGGGAGATTAAACTAAGGCCTAGTTCCTGCCACCACGTGTCGTCGCCCTGGTTGCATAACACTCATCACATATACACAATCATTCTTTACCTTCCTTCCTTTCCCCCCCTTTTCTATACGTCATTATTATTATTATTATTAAGTGGCCCCTGAAGGCTGCGTCTGTCACCTGTGCCTTTCTGCCACACTTCCACTCACATCTCGCAGGCCAAGGCTATTTTTAGGTGGCCTTGGTACAGCCCACCATTTACCCTCCCCCTCCCCTCTCACTGTGTGTGTGTGTGTGTGTGTGCACGCATTTATTATTATTCTTATTATTATATTTCGACTTTATTTCCACACCACCTACTGTCTTTGCCAGAATTCACATGTTTCTTCATTGCGCTCAAAAATATGTAACGCCCATATGCAACATCACTGCGCTCCATTAGAAACTTTCTTCCATCTACCTTAGCATATTTAAACCCGATTTTCTTCAGAACCTTTCTTAATGTTTCTCTGCTGCCGGGGTAGGAAAGGTTCTCTTTAATTTCTTCATGTATTTTTGCCAGTGTGGGTATCTCTTTCCTCTCGTAGAAACCGAGCACGGTTCGTCGTAGAACACCTTCATTAAATTCGTCAAAGAAATCAGCAATGGGTCTTGTGCGTTGCCGTTTCTTGGGAGACATAAATTCATTACTTTCTTCATTATCTCTTGCTTCTTTGCATATTCTTTTTATTGTTCTTTCGCTTACTTTTGTTGCCTCAGCTGTCCGGCAAGTAGCCTTTGATAAGCTGGTAATAAAATCCCCCTTCTCCTTCTCTCGCTGGAAATACTGGTTTACATTATATATAACTCCTTTGGCTTGACTGTGCAGGTGTTTTGATTGAGGCTTTGGAGAGGCATCCATTGTCCTCGAGTGCGGAAGAATGAATGAAGCGCGCAGAACAGGTCAGCTGGTGTGTATGCGTGCGTGTGTGTGTGTTGTGTGTGTGCGTGCGTGTGTGTGTGACACTATTCTGACCCAAATCCGCCTCGAAAGACCTGGCAGTACAGCATGAGCAACCCTGCCAAGTTGTACAAAGTTCTTTGTAATTACTATAACAAAAAGCGATTCTTTCATAAAAACCTTATAGCTTTTTTGTATAAGTAAAACTATACTAGGCTGTACCAAAGCCATCCACAAATATTTTTAGATGAGCTTGCCTGTATGGGAGGTCAGTTGGAAGTATGGCAAAAGCGCACAGCTGACAGGCACACTGTAGGGGCCGCTTTAAGCGTGTAGGATTTCCAAAGTACGGGATGCTTGTAGTTTCATATCATCATCATCATCATCATTCTTCTCCCACTATTATACGCCAGGATCCAGGAAGGGGTGATAAATTCATGAGAAACTTTTTATTTTCTTCTAATTTTCTTCTTGTTTTCGTTTCTTCTCGGTAGAAAGTTAAATTTTTGGTGGTGAGTCGCCCAAAACATTTGCTGTTCACTGTTCATGGGACTAGGTTTAAATGCGCGCCAATGTCTTCCCATTCTACATGAGATATACGTACTGTATAGAGGTTCTTTATTTTTCTAACGTATGCTTAAACAGTACAGTATATTTATCCTTTTGCTGCATGTACTGTGTTAGTACCAGTGATGTTCGTGTTCTGTTCATTCTTGAATGCCTTGTTACTGTAGAACAAACTCGTACGAACATTTAAAGACTAAAATGAACGAAATAGCACTCAAAATATCGTCTGAAATAAAATAAAACATGAGTATAAATATTTACGAGAAGGCGCACTGATGGAGCGCCCCTGGTCTTTTTTACGCTGTGTATGGTGTTAGTAATCGTGATGTTGGCTGTTTGCTCATTATTCTATACTCATTTTATTGCAGGACAAACACTTACGAAGAAATAGAGACTAAAATGAATAATAATAGCACAAAAAATAACGTCGAAAATACAGTATACATATTTACACAAGCTGCCTATGTATTTTCACGTTATTGTTCACTGTGTTATTGAATTGGTAATGCTGTATTCCGTTCAACCTTAAATGCATGTAGCCTTACAGAAAATCACACTGAGAACAATATGATACTTAAATGAATAATGTAGCACGAAAAATAAGGTCAGAAATAAGAAAAGTATAAACAAATGTGAAAAATTACGTGATGCCTGGCAACCCGGCTGACTTTGAGGTGTACAGGGGCGTAGAGGAGCGATGAAAGAAGAGAGAGAGCTGAAAATAGAGAATGCTTACTAGGTTAATGGAGGAGGAGGAGAGGAGAGAGAGAAAGCAAGGAGAAGGAGGTTGGAGCTGACTGAGACAAGAAAAAACGACGATAAAGAGATTTAAAAAACAGAACGAAATGATGTAAAAAATTTAGGTTCTGCAATTCCTCTCATGCCTTCGTCATTGTGCCCGTGTTTTTCGTTCAGTGTCTATATTTGTTCCCCCCCCCTCTCTCTCTCTCTCTCTCTCCTGTAATCCTCCCCCCCCCCATAGCCCTCTCTCCCATGGAGGTAGGATTAAGGAGGAGGAGGCGCGCGGTCCAGAAAGTGAAGTCAGATCCGCCATCTTGGGATTGGCAAGAAGCAGCAGGTGTCCGCCGCACCCAGCCGCACCCTAGTTTGATAGGAATTGTAACCTTTATTGAAGTGGGAGTACATTGAGCAGTTGCACAGACTTCAAGAACACGAAGAGCTGAATTTAGGGAATAAACTGAGAGTTGCACATATAAGATGGCACAAGAAGAAAATGAATGTTAAATTAGCTGCACAGTTACTCAGTGAATCAGTAGCACAGTCTCTTAGATTATGTATTGATGAACAAATCAGTGAATTTGGTGGTTGTGAAGCCACGATTGATTTCATTATGGTTTTCAACACATTATTTGATATAATGAATTCTAGAAATCTAAACGCAACTGGATACAAGTGCCCTATGCAACATAAAAATGCAGATTAAATCAAGGATTTTCTAATATCAGCAGAAACATATATTAGAACGCTAGCGCTCCCTGATGGGCAGCTCGTCATATCTTCAAATAGAAAGACAGGCTTTCTTGGTTTTCTTTTTGGCATAAGAAGCCTACAGTACCTCTATGAAACCTTAATTGCAACTCCAGTACCCACCCTTAAGTTTCTGATGACATACAAATTAAGTCAGGACCATATTGAGTTGCTGTTTGGGCTAGTAAGGGGTATGGGAGGTTGGAACAACAATCCAACAGTAAGGCAGTTTTCTGCTGCATATAAGAAATTGCTTGTGCACAATGACCTACAAGATATTGTTCGAGGCAAATGCTTACCACTAGAGTCTGTGCCAATATTAAATGTATCCAGCAGGTGTGTAAGAAACACTGAAAGTAATTCTTCTCTTCAATTAATTAATAATTCAGTCCTTAAAAGAAGAATACTAGATGATGGAGATAATCAAGAAGCAGGTGACTATATATATATTCCAAGTCATTCCCACCTCTCAAAGTGTGTGAATAAAATTGTGGCATATATTGCCGGTTTTGTTGCATATAAATTGATGAGGTCATTACACTGTGAACCATGCATTTCCGCCCTAAGCTTAGATAAGGATGATGCAAGCAACCTTCACTCACTAGCTAAAGTAAAGGACAGAGGAAACTTGGTGTTACCTTCTGATAGTGTCATTGACATTTGTGTAACTGCAGAAAAACTGTTCAGAGAAAAAGTGTCATGTAACAGTGCAGGGCAGGGGGCTATTACTAAGTTAGTTACTTCAGTGTTGGCTTATTGTAACCAAAAGGACATATTCCCCACCTTAACTAGTCATATGTATGACACAGACCCTCAGGTAAACCTGCATCTGTTAGTTAAGGCAGTTGCCGAGACATATTTGCAGGTACGGTTTAAGTATGAAGGTACACAGATAACTAATAAGTTAGCAAGTAATGTTAAGGTAAGGAGCCGTCAGTTGTACACCAAACTTATTCATTTTAGTGGCCAATAAATACAAACTATATTTAGGATTAATGAATTGTATAATAATGTACTTATAACTATGTACTTTACAGTAGACTAATAAATCGGGTATTATTAGGTGTACAATGAATATTTATTATCCACAACATATATGAAAAAAAAATCAGGGCTCTCCTTATTTCAAAATCGATTACTAAAACATTTCTATTTCTATTATGTAGATCATTACACTGAAAATACTTTTTTTTTTTTTTTTTTGCGTGGGTACTTGTTTTCATATATTATAATTGAATATCAATATGCAAGGTACTTAAAATAAAAAAAAATGTGTTAGTATAAAAGGAAAAAAATGGTTGTAGTACGTTAACATATAACGAAACAATTGATACTACGGGTTGGCGCGGCGCGGCCTTTCTGCCAGTCCTGGGCGTTGGCAGAGCGGGGCAGACTGGCTTCACTTTCCCTAGACACCTCACCCCGCGCGCGCCGCCTCCCCTTTATCCTACCTCAATGCTCTCTCCCCTTCCTTTCTCTCTATCTAATCGCTTCCCCACTTTACACCTCAATCAATTTTCTCACCACCCTTCTCTTTTCTTCGTTTCTTCTCTCTCTCTCTGCTCTCCTCTCACTTTCGTGTCTCTCCTTTCCTCTCCTCTCTCCTTTCCCTCCTTTTTTCCCTTTATTTTTTCTTTCACGTTTTTCTCTTTTCTTTCTCACTTTTCTTTCCCTTTTCCCCGTGTATTTCTTTCCCTCTTCTTCTCTTTTCGACATCTCCTTACACTTCCTCTTTCTTATGTCGTCTGTGTTCTTTCCTGTATCCTACCTCCTTTCCCCCTTTCATCTCCTCTTTTTTCCCTTTTGCTTTCTTTCCCTTCCCTTTCCTGTTGTTTCTCTTTCTCTCTCCCCTCTCTCTCATGTATCCCTCTCTGTTCCATTCTCTTTTCCATATACCCCTTAACTTCATCTTTTCTTTCAACTCTCTGCTCCTTTCCACATTCTTCCTTCCACCTTCCTTGCATTCTTCTCTTTATGTACTCTTTCCTCTATAATTCCTCCTCCTCCTCTTCCTCTCCCCTCCCCCCTCCACACACACACACACACACACACACACACACACACGTAGGCGCCCCAAAAGTACGGGACGGTACTGTAGGGAAGTACGGTACGGTATGGTATTTTTTTCACCAGTAAGAACGGTGCCAAATTACGGTACGACATTTCTTTAAGTACGGTACGGTACGAAATTACTTTTTTTTCCGTGCCTTTTCCGTACCCATTGCCGTGCTTAATTATTCCAATGTGACTGTCCACTGTCCAGAATGATCCAGATGACAAATACTGACTTGTAGATAGGATAACCTAATTGTTTCCCTGACCAATGTTTTAAGATATAACCTTATGTTTTAGCGTGTGTGTGTGTGTGTGTGTGTGTGTGTGTGTGTGTGTGTGTGTGTGTGTGTGTTACAGACTTATAAGGTAATATTTCTGGTCAAGCTATAATGAACATAGAATAGTGTATACTTTTAGATGGGAGACATGTAAGTAATTACGAGAAGCATATGATAATGGTTATTATATACAGTATATTTCTATTATTTGACATTTGTTTTGCTGTACGTATCTCGTATATTCCTTGCCCACTGTAGGCCTACAGAGTTAAGTGATTAATTTATAGATTTGATTATACAATAGTATATAAATAATGATTTGGATTAGGTATTTACTGTAGGGCCGGCTGCAGCATTGCTACTTGACCCGTTAAGTGGTTGATTTTTATCATAGTCTGATTTAAATAATTTTTCACAGAAAATTCTAGTACAATCCAAGTCAGTAATCCTTAATTTTATTTAATCCCATTGCCATATGAATGTAAATCAAATGTTAGGTCAATTACCTCACACACACACACACACACACACACACACACACACACACACACACACACACACACACGTAGGCGCCCATGAACACGCATTTCTCCAACACCCCCCCCACATCCGTATGCCACCCTTCATCCCCCCACACACACACGTACACACACACACACACACACACACACACACACACACACACACACACACACACACACACACACACGACTATATTGAATGGGGAGAGTCGGACGGGAAAGGGAGTGGGGAAAGTGAGAGGGGAGTGGGGGGAGTAGGCAGAGTGGACGTGGGAAAGGATTGCAGAAAATGAGAGGGTGTGAGGAGTGTGAGAGGGGAATGGGGAGAGTGGGGAGAATGAGAGGGGAGTGGGGAGAGTGGCAGTGGAAGGGGAGTGGGAAGAGACTGCGGAAAATGAGAAAGGAATGGGGAGAGTAGGTCAGTGGGTACACAGTAGGTTCAGACGGAGGGTACCACAGCTATAGTGACGTTTGATGACTTTCCTTGGAGCAGCAGAGAGAGAGAGAGAGAGAGAGAGAGAGTATGTGTGTGTGTGTGTGTGTGTGTGTGTGTGTGTGTGTGTGTGTGTGTGTGTGTGTGTGTGTGTGTATGTACGTAGTTACTCTTATGCCTGTTCACAATCGTGTGTGTATTAAAAAAAAAACTGTCATGAAAAAAATCCCTTCTTATGGCCTAGATATAATTTTTTCAGCTAAGGTTTGACCAGCTTTTCTGGATCGAAACGTCTGTGTGATCCCCCTCCCCCCCTCTCTCTCTCTCTCTCTCTCTCTCTCTCTCTCTCTCTCTCCGTCATTGCCTATAGCTAAAGACAAAAACACAGACACATTATATTCACTACAGTGCTTCTCCCTGCCTCACCCTGGCTCTGCCTCCCTCTCCCTGCTTTTTCCCACCCGTTTCTGCCTCTCCCTGCCAGTCTCTGCCTCACCCTTCCTCAGTGTACGTGTGTGTATTTGTACGTGTGTGTGTGTGTGTGTGTGTGTGTGTGTGTGTGTGTATGTGTAATTATGTGCCTGTGGGTGTATGTGTCTCACCACAATGCGCCGCTAGACACCCACTCCACCCCACCACCAAACACCTTCTTCATTTCTTGCCACAGAAAACTTTAATATTCATGGATCATTTTCAAAAATCAAGTTCGAGTATGTTTTACCGTATTGCGATGAAAAAAAAAAACTGCAATATTGGGATCAGATATGAGTACAGAGATGTTTTATATAAAGTGCGAGACTCAGTGGGCAATACGTATGGTGTTAGCTTGGCTGGTGCAGGGCATCTGTGTTACCATGGCAACCTGCCCACCTCACAACACACACACACACACACACACACACACACACACACACACCTCTATCAGCAAGGCCCATCATAGAATACTTGTGTTTGTGTATGTGTGTGTGTGTGTGTGTGTGTGTGTGTGTGTGTGTGTGTGTGTGTGTGTGGTTAGGTATGTGGATGTGTTGTGTGTACGGTGGGGTAAGGGGTGTACGGTTTGATGTGGTTGCAGTGTGTGTGTGTGTGTGTGTGTGTGTGTGTGTGTGTGTGTGTGTGTGTGTGTGTGTGTGTGTGTGTGTGTGTGTGTGTGTGTGTGTGTGTGTGTGTGTGTGTTTGTGTGTGGTTATACGAGTATGTCGTTGTGTGTGGTTATGTATGTGCGTGTGTGTGTGTGTGTGTGTGTGTGGTTATACGAGTATGTGGTTGTGTGTGGTTATGTATGTGTGTGTGTGGGGGGTGTTGTTGGGTATGTGGATGTGTTGTGTTCACGGTGGAGTAAGGCATGAACGGTTTGATGTAGTTGCATGTGTGTGTGTGTGTGTTAGTTCACTACACATCAAACGACTTTGGTTATACATAAGAAGACGTGCTATTAAAGTTTGGGCACAACTATAGTGCAATGTTCAATGAAGTCAACTACATTCATAATAACGCGACGCTTCGTCTCCTCTGTCTGTCTCCTTACCCTGCGTCTGTCTGTCTTCTATCTGTCTGTCTCTGTCTTCCTGTCCCTCTATTGCAAACCACAAACTTCTCAACTCTCCACAACGTCCTAGATTATCATTGTATCACGCAGTATATTATCTTTTCATTGTAAAGTGGTCGAAATTTTCGTCCTTTTGCAGCTTACTTCACATGGGTCATTGGCAGAAACGGACAACGCTACGGCTCTCTGTCCATTCCACTTTTTTGTGACTTACATTTTCTAGCATTAATCTATTGCTACAACTCAGCATTCAGGTTGGAGGGATGGAAAATTTGGGCCAAGTTAGAGTAAAACGAGTACAGAATTAGCAGAAGCCAAATAGCATACCTTTGGAGGGTGCAGCGGGAACATGGCGAGATCGCAGGAAGGAGGACAACGGAGGGAAATCCAGCAAATCCAAGCAACAGCCTATGAAGTGACGCCAACAACACTTGTGTCTCACACTCTGTTCAAACGCCCGTCCACTTTATCACTAAACACCTGTGGTTCTGAAGTATTACAAGAGGAAATCAAATAATCGTGTAGACGGGATGTACTGTTGCACTCTCTCCACGGAGTCTACCTCTGACCTACTGTTTATAGCTTATTCGTCACATTGCTTCGAGAATGATGAGTCTCTCGCTCGGACACGACGGCTGACTGAACCTTTATCCTTGTCTTATACCCCTGACCTTTTACTGAATGCTGCAAATGTTGAATTACTTCATCCTAACCTAATTCAGGTTCTAATGACAGAGATGATCTGGTTACATGACTTACCCGCGCACCTTTTGTGACGCCACAGACTAAGTTGGGGTGGTCTTTCAGTTCAGAGAAAAGCAGTAAAATGGATGGGTAACTGCGAAAAATTGATCACTGTCCGCTGACTCTTCCTGTTCTGCTTCCAGCGACAACGTTTCTCTGATTGTAAGGGCTTGTACGGAATAGTTTATTCGAAATCTAAATTAAATAATAGGATAATCTGCTGACTTTTTCCGATAATCTTGCTAACAGACAGGCAGGCAAACAAAGACAAACAGATAGGCCGGCAGGCAGGCAGACAGGGAGACAGACTGGTAGACAGATATATAAACCGGGCCAAACACAGCTTCATCGGGCTTTCTCTGTTGGGTGTAATAACACCCCCTAGTAGCAGAAAAAAAGATAATTTTCTCGTCGCTTTTCTCATTACACATTTTGCTTTCAGCCATACTCGTACCAGATCACGTCAGTTAACAGTGATATACGTATTTGGGGATTAATAAAGCTTTAGTTTCATTTTGTATATGAGAGAAAAAGGCAGTGAAAACACCAATAGTATCCCCCAACAGTCTGATACCAAAGCCTTCTCCCGTTCGCCTCTGCCTGGGTTTTTTCCTTTAACCATTTTTTCCCCGAATGGAGCGTTGTGGCAGACTCCTGTATTTCATAAACTAACATTTTATTCATTCTACGTACAGTGTTCTTAAACGTGAACTGATTTTGTCCTATTGTGCTAGAATATTGCACGGTGAATCCACCGTGGTGCACAAGAAAGGATCTAGCTTGTGCATTTCTTGTGCACCACGGTGGATTCGCTGCCCTTGTGTTCACAACATCAGGTGGGATGGGTCCAGAGGCGAGCAGGTTCTCTCGAGACTGGCAGAGATTCTTTCTAAGAAGCGTCAACATAAAGAGTTCTGTTATGGCCTGGATGAGGTGTCAACTGTCCTACTCCCTTGTGAGGTGTGCACTGTTATGCCTCAGGGGCACCAAATCATCAGCCCTCAGGCCTGTCTCTCTGGCAGGTATGGATTACGAAGCTACTGTGACCAGCAACTCCAATAGATTAAAGTTTTTGTTGACACTGTAATACAAAAAAATCTAGTAGTAATAAAGTCTTTTGTGGTTGGTGGGGCACTCCCCATCCACTCACTCGATGTAGTGCTGCTCTCTGGTGCCTGCCCTTTCCTCCCTTCCTTCCTTCTTTCCATCCTTCCTCATGTCTTTTTCGCCTTCATTCTTTCCTCTTCCTTCTGTCTACGGGTGACTATATACTGAGTGACAAGCCACATGGTTTCCTGTACACCAGGAAACCTTTTACTACGCTGGGTGGTAATCATATAACCAATTTATGGAGCCTGATGGTTTAGTGGGCAATTAAGGCGCTCCAATCGGATTGAGCCTGTGCAAGTTAATATCCAAGGGATGGTTAGGGTTTAATGCTCACGTAATTTCACTCAGGGATGAGTGAGGCTGGTCATTCTCATCATAAATGTGAGAACCAATTTGCCTAGCTCCAGGCTCCTATGCTCCTCATGGGGCAACACAGGATTAGATGATGAATGAATGAATGAATGAATGATGATAAAGTGTTGGCATATGGTTGGTAAGGACAGTGGCTGGTGTGTTTGGGGCCAACAGATTGTATTATGGTTAGTGATAACCTTCACATTACAACTCCAATGGTGAACTGTATTATGAGGCTGGCTGTTGAGCTGCACGGTATAATTCCCAAATGGATGGAGCTGATTTGCTTGTTGTATTATTTCTAAAAGTGGTAGTTGTAGTAGTAACAGTGGTAGATTTTTTTTTTTTTTTTTTAATCAGAAGATGCACTCAGCAGATTGGTGATGTTTGGCTGAATGCAACACATCCAAAGAACATCATTGTATTTCAAATAATTACCAGTAATTCTCAGATATACCATGTTATTTGGACATGTTGCATTCAGTCATCACCAACCTATCAAGTGCATCTTTGCCTCGATTAAAAAAAAAAAAAAAACTAAGTATAGTAGTAGTTGTAGCAGCGGTTGTAGTAGTTGTAGTAGCAGTTGTAGTAGTAGCAGTAGCACCAGCACCAGCAGCCGTAGCATCATCATCATCATTAGTAGCAGTAGTCCATCCAGTACCGTAATATATAAACCACCCTACATAAACACCCCCCAAGAAATCCATACCCAATTTAGGTGAAAGAAACACATCTTTAAGTTGTGTATATTTATTTCAGCATTTATAACAATTTCTTCTAAACTATTTGGGCTAACAATAGATTATTTGACCCAGTGAAAATACCTTATATTTCAGTATTAATTGCCATGGAAATTACTCTTGCCCAGTCCCCTCGGGTGAAAAGAAAGATAGAAATAACTCGTCTTTTTACGTTTAAATCCAATAACTTCCCTTCCTCTTGTCCAGTTCCTTTAGATGAAAACAAAGGGTATTTAAGTCATTTATTTGTATTCAAGCATATATAATTTGAAAGGAGCATGTGGAGTTACGTGGAGAGACAGACTGACAAATAAGAATGTGAAGAAGCGTTGTGGTGAGGATGTAGATGTGACAGGAAGCGTTAGGAGAAACACACTGAGGTGGTTTGGCCATGTGGAGAGGATGGAGAGTGTAAGACTAACAAGGAGAGTGTATGTGAGTCAGGAGCCTGTGGAGTTACGTGGAGAGACAGGCTGACGAATGAGGATATAAAGGAGCGTTGTGGTGTGGATGTGGATGTGATAGGAAGCGTTATGAGGAACACACTGAGGTGGTTTGGCCATGTGGAGAGGATGGAGGGTGAAAGACTGACGAAGAGAGTGTATGTGAGTGAGGTGGAGGGGGGAAGAGGGAGGGGGAGGCCGAGGATGAGATGGAGGGATGGGGTGGAGAGGTATATGAGAGAGGGGTGTGTGAGTTGGGAGCAGGGCAGTGAAATGGCGGGGGACAGGGCGACTTGGAGGCGATTTGTTTGTGGCCACCCCAAACGGGACTGAGGCGTCTGGCAATAGATAGATTATTCATATATTTTTCTCATTGATTATTTACTGTTTATTCATATACTGTTTTCATATTTTATTCATTCATTATTTACCGTAATAAATTTTTCTGTTCTTTTATCGTGTCTCGCTATTCCTTGAAGCTTTGACATCCTATAGGACCATGGTATTCATAACCATCCACCCCATCAGATGAAAACAGTATATTTGACTAGTAACCAAGGAGACTCATTATAATCCACCTCCATCAGATAAAAACAATATTTGAATAGTAACTAAGGAGACTCGCCATAATCCACCTCAATCAGATAAAAACATTTGAATAGTAACCAAGGAGACTCAGAATGGAAAACAATCGGGGAGCCTGGACCCACTAAACCAGCAGTTGTGAAAAAAACTAGTCACGAAGAAGTGCAGGGGGACATCAAGTGAACCATTCTCAGTAGCTGACAGCCTAAACCCACTAAACCACCTACCATAGGTATAAAAATGCTAGTCATGAAGTGCAAGGAGTGCAGCAGTCCGCACCCACACCCACTGAGCCTAAACTGACAGCCTAAACCCACTACCCCCCCCCCCGCCCGGGGTTAGGCAAGTTGGTGCTGATATTTAAGATGAGACTGACCAGCCTCACACATAAGAGTGGCATTACGTGAGCAATAAAGCCCAACCACCCTTTTAGATATAAACAAAGCCTGAAATGCACTCGGTTAACTGCTACGTGTGTTTTGATTGTAGTTCTTGGGGGTCTCTCTCTCTCTCTCTCTCTCTCTCTCTCTCTGTGCCAATGCTGGAGCTTGAATATAAAGTATTAATGTACTGATGGTTTCCACTGAAGATTTAAGTGTCTTGTTATTGAAAAAAAAAAAAAAAAGCAGGTTGGTAAGCAGGTAGCTAGGCTGGCAGGTAGGTAGGCAGGCAGGCAGCTAGGCAGGCAGGCAGGTAGGCTGGCAATAGGGAGGTTGGCAGGTAAACGGAGGCTGGTAGGTAGACAGGCTGATAGGCAGGCAGGCAAGCAGACTAAGCAACAGACAACACGCTAGACAGCAGGCTGGATAGCAGGCTGACATTACCTGTTCTTACTACTACTGCTACAACTACTGCTGCTACTGCTACATCTACTACTGCTGCCGCCACCACCACCACCACCACCACCATTACCACCACCACGATGGTCGGGGTTGGGATGCTTGCTAGTAAAAAGGATAAATAAAAATGTATTTCAGGTGAACATCATCAACCCAGACGACTAGATTAGCGTTGGGAGTATGGAGGGTGAGAGACTAACTAGGAGAGTGTATGTGAGTGAGGTGGAGGGGGGAGAGGGAGGGGGAGACCGAGGAAGAGATGGAGGGATGGAGGAGAGAGGTATATGAGAGGGGGGTGTAAGTTGGGGGAGGGTAGCGACATGGCAGGGGGCAGGGCAACATGGAGACGATTTGTTTGTGGCCATTCCTTACCCGATGAAGGCGTCCGTAGATATATATATATAGAAAGGATTAATATTAAAGATAAATATTAATCAGCATAATAAAAACAAACATTTTATTTCGAACTAGAGTTCAATTTTATTCGCCCCTGTGTGGAGTACAACTCTCATGTGCGGGGAGGCTCCCCACATACAGCGCTACTCAGTAGGGTAGAGTCAAGGGCTTTTCGTCTCAAACTCTCCTCCTCTTACTGGCTCCCTTCAACCTCTGTCTCTTCGCCGCACTGTTGCATCTTTATCTCTGTTCTATCGCTACTCCAATGGTCACTGCTCCTCTGACCTGTCTGCTTGCATCCCTCCACCTCTACGACGGGTGCGTAGCACCCGTCTAGCAACAAACTCTCATCCCTTTTCTGTCCAGCTCTTTAATGCAAGAGTTAATCGTTACTTCCAGTCCTTCATTTATGCAAAAGGTCAACTCTGGAACTGTCTCCCTCTGTCTGTATTCCCTACTCCCTATGATCTCCAGTGTTTCAGACGCAGTGTGTCCAGGCATCTCGAAATAAACGGATTGTGAATTTGGCTCTCTTTTGTATTGTTTTTGTTTTTTTCTTGGAAGGAACGGTTTGCGGGCTCCTGGCCTTTGATTCCTCTTTCATGAATTAAAAAAAAAAACAAGGAGCTTCGAATCCCGTCAGTCACCCTCTAACCGTGAGAGGGGGAGGACGCTCGAGCTGTGTGTCTATTCTCAGTGTTGATAGTGTTTAAACAGCTTGCCCATCTATCCGAGATAAACAAAGGTAAGGCAGGATATTGTTCATCAGTTCTTTGATACTGCCTATTCTTTCAGTTGAGCCAAATCATCTTTATTAGTGTGTGTGTGTGTGTGTGTGTGTGTGTGTGTGTGTGTGTGTGTGTGTGTGTGTGTGTGTGTGTGTGTGTGTGTGTGTGCGGCCAGTGTGTTACCATGGCAACCTCCCCACACCACCACAGTTACATACACACAGTTCCCTACCACCACCTTCCGTTAGAGAGTATTGTGTGTGTGTGTGTGTGTGTGTGTGTGTGTGTTTATCTGTGTGTGTGTGTATGTGTGTGTGCGTGTGTGTGCGTGTGTGTGTGTGTGTGTGTGTGTGTGTGAGCTCACTATTCGTCAAAGGACCTGGTTATACATAAGAAGACATGCTATTAAAGCTGCGGCACAAATATAATGTGCTATGAAGTCAACTTCACTCAAAAGAACGCTACGCTTCTTCTGCTGACTTTTCCTTATAATCTTGCTAACAGACAGGCAAGCAGAGAAAGGCAGACAGACAGGCAGTCAGGGAGGCAGAAAAGGCAGACAGGCAGGCGGTCAGGCAGGCAGACAGACTGATAGACAGATATATAAACCTGGCCAAACACATAGCTTCATCGGGCTTTCTCGGTTGACTTTAATAACATCCACTAGTAGCAGAAGCAACGATTTTTTTTTTTTTTGCCGCTATTCTGATTACATATTTTATCAGCCATACTTGTACCAGATCACGTTTGTGCGTATCTGAGGATTAATAAAGCTTTAGTTTCAATCTGTATATGAGAAAGAAAGGCAGAGAAAATATCAACAGTACCCCCAACAGTCCAATACCACAGCCTTCTCCCATTCGCCTCTGTCTACGTAGACTTTTATCACAAACACTATAGACACGCCTTCACGTGGTGGCACTGATGAGAGAGACAGACAGGCAGACAGACAGAAAGAGATAGATAGATAGATAGATAGATAGAGAGAGAGAGAGAGAGGGACTGACAGACAGACAGACAGAGACAGACTGAGAGACAGGAAGACAGACAGAATGAAACAGAGAAACAGACAGACAGACAGACAGACAGACAGAAAGAGACAGAGACAGAAAGACAGACAGACAGAAGGAGACAGACAGAAAGACAGACAGACAGAAAGAGACAGAGAGACAGGCAGACAGACAGATAGACAGAAACAGACAGACAGACAGACAGATGGACAGAAAGAACAGAGAGACAGACAGACAGAGTGGCTGGGGACGAGAGGCCGGAAAAGACGGGCTGGGGACGCGCCTGACGTATCATATTCTCTCGTCTGGCGCGTCCCCAGCCAAGGCCTTCTAAAATTAGAAGGCCTCGTCGGTGGGGGGGACGGTAAGCGCAGGGTTGCCTTGTGCGCGCGTTTCGCGCCAGATTGGGCGACTTTGGAAGATGATTTGCGCTTAAATTTGAGCGTTGCGCTTTTTTGGGCGATTTTTGAAATGACTAGGAGCGTATTGGGCGATTTTGTTATATGGATGCAATGTTAAAAAAAAAAAGTAAGAAGACATGGCGTATGCATGATGTATCAATACTCGTATCTCAGTAATCCTTTCCCTGCCACTCCCCAAACGCATTGTGAAGCCCCAGCTACTATAATTAGCATCTCTACCTGACCTGCGTTTCCATGACCCCAAATGTGTGTGTGTGTGTGTGTGTGTGTGTGTGTGTGTGTGTGTGTGTGTGTGTGTGTGTGTGTGTGTGTCATATGCACAATATCTAACAGGGACGAGTTGCGCAAGGCTACGCCTTTCTAGTGAGTGCAAAGTTGGTTTTGTTAGTCTGTCTTCATATGGAAGGTTCCGAATATCATGTCTCATTTTTGTCATTCTTGTCAGCATTTTCGAACGAATTTATATCCATTCCTATATGCTGCTACTACAGTGCTAATGTCCATCACTGATGTGCAGTACAATTAGCACCAGAGTCATAATGACCACCCAGTTCCTCCCCTACACCCTTTACCAAGCCTGCCCAACCCAACCCTGATCCCATAATTACTGACAACGCAAAGCTCTCTCCCTCTACCCCATCTACCACTCCATGCTTTCTGTACCATCCTTCTCTCTCTCTCTCTCTCTCATCCAGATTAAACCGTCTCCACCCATCCTTTTATCTCCCTATCCTTCCCCAAAGAGCAATTGCGACCTCCTTGTAAATGTTACACAGGCGAGGCCGTCTGACCCTCTCTCACCTGACCCCACTTTTCTTTGGTCTGACTTTCTGATCGCCACCTACTACTACTACTACTACTACTATTACTACCACAAACACACACACACACACACACCTCTACGGGTTAATAATAGAGAAGAATTACTATAACTGTCTCTCACCTCTTCCAAGACTGATGGAGGAGAAGTGTGTGCGTGTGTGTGTGTGTGTGTGTGATTTTGCTGTCTGCGCTTTTTGGGCGCGTTTTCGGGATGGATTGGGCGCCAACAGCACCCACTGACCTGGCAACACTGGGTAAGCGTGACGAGCAAATACTTTTAGGAAGTACATAGACGATACAAGTAAAGGTTCAGCGGGCTGAGAGCGCGGTATGGAGAGGAGAGTCCTTCTAAAATTAGAAGGCCTCGTCGGTGGGGGGGACGGTAAGCCGTGACGTACTTGTAGGTAGGTCCAGGTAGTGTTGGGTCAGCTATGGTCGGGAGAGGTCACGCTGTGTTCAATGACAATAAGGACAGAAAAACATTGTATTATATATTGATATTTACATTATTTGTATGTTTTATTAAGGTAATAATGCCTTACATGTGTTGTGTTCCCAGATATAAGGGATAAAGAACTTGCCTCCACGTGGCTACGTGCCATTAAGCGCGACCAGTTCACTCCAAATCGCAACAGCAGGGTAAGTACAACATTATTTTCTGTTCATTATTATCAGAAAAGTGTAGAGAGTACAGTGAGAAGCTTTAAGTCATCGTAGTTGTACTGAATATAAGAAAAATGAGGCCTTAGCCATGCTAGGGTGTAGGACCAAAGCCATTACACAGATGTGGCTGGAGCTGGATAAGAGAGGAATATATAACCCTTCATTTTTCCTACATATCTCCACAGCTTTCCTCTATAAAGAAACTGAATCGAATTCAAACGAAATCTGCATTACCTTGTTCACCCCGTATATAAGAGGCCCAATATAATACCTCCAGTATACCATCAATATAACACCCCAATACACAGTAACATTCTAAGTATAACACCCCAATATACTACCAATATTACAGCTCCAATATACCACCAATGTAACACCCCAATATAAGAACATAAGAAGAGAGGATAACTGCAGTAGGCCGGTTGGCCCATGCTAGGCAGCTCCTAGAAGAGTAACTGAACTACTAGAATGAGATAAGGATAGCAAAGAAGAAGGCTCTCCCCCGCCCTCCAAACCCTCCAGCCGAAGCCGGCAGGAAAAAGTCAGAAAGAACACCACGCCGTATAGAAAAACTGGCGTGGACATTTTACAGGAAAGTGTGAAAGGAAAATAGAGACTATCATAGTGTAACCTGAAAAGGAAAAATTATGAATTAGTATTGGTTATAAGATTTTCTTTTTTCTATATCCACCCCATATTAGTCATATGCTTATCTAGCCTATGCTTGAAACTCTCAATGGAAGAGGCAGCAACTACTTTACTAGGTAGCTTATTCCATTCGTCTACTACTCTATTACCAAACCACTTTCTACCTATTTCCTTACTGAAACGGAATTTTTCTAGTTGAAACCATTATTTCTAGTTCTATCCTGTATGCTCGCTTTAAGTACCTTGCTGATATCTCCCTTATTTATACCCTTCATCCACTTAAACACCTCAATTAAGTCTCCCCTTACTCTACGCCTCTCTAGCGAATGCAGACTTAGTCTTTTAACACCCCAATGTAATACCAGCAATATAGCACCCCAATATACCACCAATATAACATCCCCAATATACCACCAATATAATATCGCAGTATACCACCAATATAACATCACAATATACCAACAATAAAACAGCCCCAATATACCACCAGTATAACAGCCCCAATATACCACCAATATAACAGCCCCAATATACCACCAATATAACAGCCCCAATATAACAGCCTCAATATACCACCAATATAACAGCCCCAATATACCACCAATATAACAGCCCCAATATACCACCAGTATAACAGCCTCAATATACCGCCCCAATATACCACCAGTATAACAGCCCCAATATACCACCAATATAACAGCCCCAATATACCACCAGTATAACAGCCTCAATATAACAGCCCCAATATACCACCAGTATAACAGCCCCAATATACCACCAGTATAACAGCCTCAATATACCACCAGTATAACAGCCTCAATATACCACCAGTATAACAGCCCCAATATACCACCAATATAACATCCCCAATAAACCACCAATATAACATCGCAATATACCACCAATATAACAGCCCCAATATACCACCCCTAAATAAACGCGCGCGCACACACACACACACACACACACACACACAACAAAGAGAGCGTGAGGCAGAACCTTGACCGCGACCTGACCACGCACCTTGCCCCTGACCTACGCGGCTGACGTCACAAGAGGATCGGATAGGCATTCTAATTTTAGAAGGCCTTGGTGGGGTGGGGGAGAAGGGAATGGAGGGTAAGGGGGAGGAAATGACACAAAGGAAAGGAGGGGGCGATGGTGATGGGAGAGGGCTGGAACAAAGATAATGGGAGGGAGGCAAGGGGAAGAGATGGAGGAAGAAAGAGGTGAACATAAGAACATAAGAAGAGAGGATAACTGCAGTAGGCCGGTTGGCCCATGCTAGGCAGCTCCTACAAGAGTAACTGAACTACTAGAATGAGATAAGGATAGCAAAGAAGAAGGCTCTCCCCCGCCCTCCAAACCCTCCAGCCGAAGCCGGCAGGAAAAAGTCAGAAAGAACACCACGCCGTATAGAAAAACTGGCGTGGACATTTTACAGGAAAGTGTGAAAGGAGAATAGAGACTATCATAGTGTAACCTGAAAGGAAAATTTATTTTTGAATTAGTATTGGTTATAAGATTTTCTTTATTCTATATCCACCCCTTATTTGTCATATGCTTATCTAGCCTATGCTTGAAACTCTCAATGGAAGAGGCAGCAACTACTTTACTAGGTAGCTTATTCCATTCGTCTACTACTCTATTACCGAACCAATTTCTACCGATTTCCTTTCTGAAACGGAATTTTTCTAGTTTGAAACCATTATTTCTAGTTCTATCCTGTATGCTCACTTTAAGTACCTTGCTAATATCTCCCTTATTTATACCATTCATCCACTTAAAAACCTCAATTAAGTCTCCCCTTACTCTACGCCTCTCTAGCGAATGCAGACTTAGTCTTTTCAGTCTGTCTTCATATGACAGGTTCCGGACGTCATGTATCATTTTAGTCATTCTTCTCTGTACATTTTCTAACGAATTAATATCCATTCTATAGTAAGGACACCAAGAAAGGGAAAGAGGAAGTTGACGGGAGAGAAAGGACGAGGGAAGAAGGAGATGCGAAAGAGGAATGGAATGGGGAGAGGAAGGCAGAGGAAGAGGGATGAGGAACGGGTATGAGGAGGAGGAGAGGGAAGAGAAAGAATAAAGTTATACGAGAATAGAGGGAAGAGAGGAAAAGGGAAAGGGGAAGGGGTGAGGGGAGGGGGAGGGGAAGAGCGGGAGATTATGAGGGAAAGAGGTAAAAAGACAATAGAGGAAAATAGGATCGGATACTAAAGGGGAATTACAACTAAAAGGAGGGGGAAAGGGGAGGGGAGATGCTGGGAAGTGAAGGAGAGGAGAGGGGAAAGCGATGAAGACGTTAAAGAAGGAGAGGAGGAAGGAAGGACACAGAGAAGGAAGGGGAAGAGAGAGAGAGAGAAGCGGATCCAGACTAGAGGAATAGGGAAGAGGAAACAGAAAATAAAGTATAAAAGATGGGGAAAGAAAGAGATATGTAATTAAATATCAACCACTATTACACAGACAAATATGTTACAGGTCATCTGGCATCCTGTGCAAAGTGAAACTGTGAAAAAAGTAACTGAGAGGTGTGTAGCATCTCTCTCTCTCTCTTTTATTTTTTCTTTCCACAAGACAACTCCTTGCATCCAATGACGTCTTTTTCTCTTTTCTTTCTGTTTCTTGCTGTTTCCAGACGTTACTTTCCCTCTTTCTCCCTCTCTTCCTTCACCCCCTCTCTCCCCCACCCCTCACCCCCACTTCACGTCATGCAGCATCACGACTACATCTTACCAATACAATTTTACGACCGGGACCAAGTGACATTTATGCACAATCTCAAGTTACGTTGTGCTTCTTTTGTTTACGTGTATCTCATTTTTGTTTAATTATTCTTGGATATGAGAGAGAGAGAGAGAGAGAGAGAGAGAGAGAGAGAGAGTCTTACCCACTCTTCTTTCCTTCCTTCCTCTTCTTCCTTTCATCTTTCCTTCCTTCCTCAACCATCCACACCCCCCCAACGCCACAAACACCCTCACCTACTTCCTGCCATGCCCCCTCAGCCACCCCTGCCTTGTAATTACCACCTGTATTAATACATCATCAACGTATAACCAAGCACCAAGTTGACGTCGCGTGTTGAGGTATCGTATATATTCGTTAATCCCCGCCTTCTTTCCTGCAGACTAGGGGCGAGGTTATGATGGATTAATTACACTACATGCTTCAGCGGTGAGCCGGAGGGGGCGGGGAAGGAGTGTGAGAGGGGGAGTGAGAGGGGAAAGAAAGAGTAAGGAGAGTGAGAGGGGAGTGAAAGGAGAGAAGGGGAGAGAGGGGTGTTAAATGAGTTGAAGAAGGGGGAGTTAAGGGCAACGAGGGTAAGGGGAATGAGGAGAGGGGTGGAGGGTAGGGGGAGAGGGTTGGGGATAGGGAAGAAAGGACTCGGATAGAGAGAAAGAGTTGGGGTAGGGGATACAGGTACAAAGGAGTACTAAGGAAAGCAAACGCAGTAGACCTGTCGGCCCTTTTGTGGCTGTTTGGTATAGGGAAGGTTATTAACAAAAAACTATTCTATAAGTTAAAGACAAGGATAGAAAAGTAGGAAGGCAGTGGTTAAGGGGTGAGAGGAAGAGGGGTGGGGGTTAATGGAAGAGAGAGGGAGGCTTTGGGGGTAAGGAAGAAGAGAGAGAGAGAGAGAGAGAGAGAGAGAGAGAGAGAGAGAGAGAGAGAGAGAGAGAGAAATGGGTGTTCAGGGGAAAGAAGAGGGTACCTGGGGGGGTAGAGACAGGGAAGAGACGGGTGTGGGGCATGAGGTGAACGAGGAGAGGACAGAGATGGGGGACAGACCGGTGGGAGTTAAATGGAGAATTTGAATTTGAATTTGATACATTTATTGAGATACACAACACTGTACATATAAAAACAGTAGTTGTACAATACCTCAAAAGGAAGATGATACTTAGGTAGTCATCTTCCCGAGCCTATTAATGTATTATATTAGATTACAATATACTGTACGTGTGATTGGTCAATAATTTTAAAGTGGACTAATTAGTAATCTTATATACAGTAATACATGTATTAAACTGTACAGTGAGTATAAAGAGTGCTGTTGTATGTAGTTACATGGAATTTGTTTGAGCATACTGATATATACCATATGTATATACATATTCACGTACACAAGATCGGTGAATGGAATAGGAAACAGAGGTCACAAACAGTAATACATTTGTACACACATAAAACTTATACATAGTGATCTACATATACATCCAGGAAAAACGCATGGTAAATACAAGTGTGAGGCTACAGAGTGTGGGTGCGGGAGAGGGAGGCTGCGGCGACCGGAGTCCCCAGATTATGGGGGAAGTGTTGGGATTAGCAGGTCACCGCCAAACCTTACCCTCTCCCCTGGGTTCCCAACCACCAACCGCCACCACACCGCTCCCACGCTGTGCCCTTGGTGTATAGCATACTGTACATATTAGTTTAAGATGTTGTACATTGATTAATTTATGGAGTTGAGAGGTATATGAGGGAGGGGGGGTGAGTTGGGGGGACGGTAGTCAAATGGTGGGTGATAGAGCGACTAGGAGGCGTTTTGTCTGCGGCCACCCTTTGCGGGATTGAGCAAGGCCACCGAGAGAGAAGGCCTGATAGATGTTCTGCTACGTCAGCACTACGTCACGACCTTAGGTCCTTCCAAGTTCCAATGCCGTATTGGCAACTCGACCACGAGTCTAATTGGCAACTCGTCAGTATGATTTATTGGAGCGTGACGGCAGCACACCACACCTGTGTATCTTTATTCATTAGAATTATTCATGGTTTCTTTGACTCCCAGGCTTGTTAACTGCTATCTGCAATAATGCCAAGCAAGTGTTGTGTGCCATTCTGCAAAGGAAACTATGAAAATGGCCCCTCGGTGTGTATTTTCTCGTTTCCTAAAGACAAGGAACTTATGGACGAGTGGACAAGGGCAATAAAACGGGATAATTTGTCACCTAATCAGTACAGCAGGGTAAGTAAATGTATTATTTTTATAGTCCCATGATTTCATTCTAAGATTATTAACCTTTAGATAATATGTTGATTGCCAGATATTGACGAAAGGGTTAAAAACTTGATGACCCGAAGTGAACATGCGGTGGGTTAGTGAGGTGACCTTGGTAGCCTTAATGGCGGAGGTCGCGGGGTCACAGTAGCCTATAGCGCATTTTAGACGACTCAAAGAAATTAGATAATATATGCACCGATATACAAGTAGTTGAGGAATGTTCCAGGTGTTCTTTGTTATAACATGGACATTGATACATATCACAATCGTATTATTATCAGTTTACTGCATTAGTAAACAAGGAACTAAAATAGCCTAATTTTCCATTTTCTGTAAAGTGCACTCTCCGTTTGATACAAAGCTTCATTTTTCATTTATCTGAGTAATGTAGTATTTGTTATAGCATGCAGGATGTTGCCTCTGCTATTTGTAATACCAGCATAATGCATTATAACGAACGTTAGCGACAGTAATTATGTGAACTAAAAAAAAAACGATAGTTCCCCCATTTTAATTTCCCATTTTCTCTAATGCGCGTTCTCCTAAAAACGATATATATATATTTTTTATTTGATGAACGTGTCAGATGTTTCTTGTTATAGCATACCTATAATAGTCGTATGACCAGACTGATGTAGTATTAAAGTTAGCAACAGAATTTTTTAGAACTATAAATTGTTCAATATTCCCTAATGTTGGGGATGTTATGTAATTACACTCATTATTATTTTTTACTCAAACGTATACACGCATGAAAAAATAAATATATAAATTACAGCAGCCACCTTTGTACAGGTGTGTGAACTACACTTTCGGCCAGAGCAGATAGAGAGGGAAACATCATACTTCCTCGTCCTTCCTCTCTCCTCACTGCGCCATAAACTACTTGAACTGGCCATTCCCTGTCTCACCCCTGCTTGCTCCTTGTCCCCTCTTCTTCTTCCTCTTTCTTTCTCTTTCTACTGCCTTCTCCTTCTTCCTTTGTCCTATCTCCTTGCTATTTCTCTGTTTCTCTTCTGTTTCCCTCCTTTTCTTTTTCTCTTTGTCTTTCCATCTTTCTTTCTTCTGTTGTCCTCTCTTCTTCCTGTCCTCTCTCTCCCTTTTCCTCTTCTTTTCCTTCATGTCTTTCCCTCTTCTTTTCATGTTTTGTCCTGTCTTCTTCCCTTCTCTCTTCTCGTCTCCTTGCTCCATTTCCTCCTTTCATCTGCTTTTCTCTCCCGTTCTTAAGCTTAAATTGAAAAGTAAGTTGTTCATTTAAGTTTAAGGCCAAGTTATGTGAAAAAAAAAAAGGGGTAGTAAAGTCTGTGTGTTCAGTGTATCCGTGTAACTACGTACGATAACTTGTGTGTACCTCTCTCTCTCTCTCCATAAAACTCCCGACTCACTCACGACCACCCCGACCCCAGCCAGAGACAATCGAGCGTATATGTAGATGAACCTGGCGGGGCGGGGGGAGAGGGGAAGGTTTGGGGTTGGGGAGACGGTTTGTGGAGTGGGGTTGGGGAAAGGAAGGTGGGGTGAAAGGTAGGAAGAAGAGAACAGAAGAAGGAAGGAAAGGAGAAGGGTAGACTGGAAAGTGGGGGCAAAAAGAGAGGAAACGTAGAGGGGGCGAGGGGGTTGGGGGGGAGAGTTTGTAGAACATGGGGAAGGGAAGGAGGGGGAAGGGGAGGAAAGGAGGAGGAGGGTCAGTATGTTCTGTACATTACCGGAGCACACGATTGAGGGGGAGGGGGACTGGTAGGAGAGGGGGAGGGGATGGGGCCAGGGGCTGTCACGCTTGGAGCCAAGAAAGGTCAGGGTCATGGGGGAATGGGGGTGGGGAAGGAGGGGAAGAGGCGGGCGTGACTGGGGAAGGAGGGGGTGGAAGAGAGTGGGTGGGAAAGAAGAAAAAAGGCAATAGAGCTGGAAGCGTGAGGATCAGGAAGAGGGACAACGAGAGAAGAACAGTACCGTAGTGTGGGAACAGCTTAACCCTTTACTTGCCGCTGATGTTCACCTGTTATACAAAATTTAATTCAAAATTTCAAAGTCGCACATTTAAACTAGCCATCAGTATTTACGTAATAGGAAATACAGTAAAAGAGTGTTAAGTTGCATCAGTTCCTGCAATGCAACGGTACAGTTCAGTGACGGATTTCTGGTGCTGGAATAGGACGCCTTCACGCGGTGTCACCAATATGATCAGGCGGCTCCACTGCCCGGTTATGCAAACGTTCAACTTCATTACCCTGGGAAAAAAAAAATGCTGGTGAACTGCAGAAAAAGGACAACTTCATCCTGCAGTTCAGCTGTCTCTTGTGTCAGATAAACCCGATGCCACAACAACAACACCTTTATTCATTGTGTTATCGCTGCCTTCACTTGATTATAGTTACCTGGGGACACATTTTGTACTGCAGGCAACAGATACAGCCTGCATTTACGTCACTACTAGGTCTCTCTCTCTCTCTCTCTCTCCAGAATCGTCTGGAGGTAGCAAGAATAAAGCTGAGATACGTCCTGGGGGGAAGGGGTTAAGGCAATCTTGGTAGCGGCAGACGATTTTATTCAGCAAGAGAGACAACCAACATGGAGGAGAAGGAGGGAGAGGCTGTCCAGTAACACCTTCAGTTCGGTGACTTATTTTTCCATTTATTCTTGCTGCCTCCAGACGATTTTATTCAGTTCAGGAGAGATTTACCGCAGTGGATGGGTTAAATATTGGCATCATGTATTCTTTAAGGCTAAATTAGGTCCTCCCTGGAGTTGATTACAGACGTCTGGAGGTAGCAGGAATAAAGAAGCAAAGAGGGTCATCGTACTGAAGAGCTTAACACCTTCCCTAAGATGAAGTAGGCAGCTGGTCCATTGCGACAAGTGGAAATGTTGAGTGGGAGAGACACAGGGTACAACTTAAGTCTTAATTTTCTCTCCTCAGTTTCTCTAAGATGGATCCTGTGTAGCCCAAAACGTTAGGGAAAATAAAGAATGCCAGCTCTAACCTGTCTCCCTGCCACCCAGCCTTTCCAGTTGTGATATCAGTGCCACCACGTGCAGGCGTCCCTCTCCACCACCAATACCGATACTAAAGTAGTTAATGGGCGCTACCCCTCCACACCACCTTCCACACATATTAGCATGCCATGTTATCCCTCTCACCTTACCTTTCTCCTCTGGCCATATTTCTCGGCCATAAAGTCACATTGAGGGGAAGGTTTGAGGGGCTGGATATCACAAACGCACACGATTCCCACCGCAAATGCTGAGGGGAAAAAAAAAAGAGAGAAAATGGGAACACCGAGACCAGTCGTGGTCTGTATATTGAAGTGACTCCCTCCCTCCCTCCGTTCTCTTTCACCTCTCGAACCTCCTATCTTCTCTTCACCTCTAACCATTCCTCCTCCTCTCCCTTCTTCATTCCTTTCCCTCTCCTTCACCTCCAACTTTCCTCCATCTCTCCTCAACCAACCACTATTCCCTCCCTCTCTTCCTTCTCTCCATTTTCCCATAATTTTTTTCTTTCTCCTCCTCTTCCCTTACCACCGACTTCCCTCTTTCCTTCCACCACCTTCATCAATCCATTTTCCAACTTTCCTCCACTCTCTCTCTGTGTCACCGGCATTCTCTCCCTCTCTCCGTCATCCCTCCTTCCTTCATATTCCCTCCATCTCCTCACACACACACACACACACACATTAATCGATGTATCACTTGAACACATTAATGTCTTGTTAAATTGGCGTAAACCATAACCGCATTATTTTCAAACCTAGTTTCACCGAGTGCGAACCGTAATGGAAAATAACACACGGGATAGAAATTAGACGTTCTTTATCTTAAACAGTGTTCGGATCTGGATACTGATCGTTCATCTCTGCAGCTCGCCTTCCTCTTTGTCCTTCATTTCCATCATATTGTCCTGAGGCTGCTTCTATCATTCACATCCCCGATAACTAAGGGTGTATCTTTTTTACCATGAATAGTGAAACAAGACGAAGACATCTCCAACCTCTCTCCCCTGCCCCAGCCCCCACCTTCCCCCCAGCCCCTGCCCCTCCTCTTGTCTATTCTTCCAAAGGCTGAATGAACAAGTGGTGTTGCTTAGTGTGATTAAATATTGTATTCCAGTAATTCTTATCATCATTTCTTAACAAACTCATCGTGTTATAATTAAATATAGCTAAAAACTATACATAACTGAGCCGTAAAAAGTGGCTTTTTGACTGTTATTAGTCTTGCTGTAAATCTGATCGGTAGCAACTTCAGTTGAGCTTGTGCATCGCGCATGTCTGTAGCATCAAGTGTACCAATGCTTCAGATGCACTCAGTGATTGAGAGGTGATATTTAATTTTATTTTCTAATATTAGTTGTCTAGGCTTGTGAAACTCTCAGAACCACTTTGTATTAATCCCGAAATGCAGATAGATTAGTCAGTAGCCTGTGTGGTTGTGTTTGATGCTTGTGGATTACGTAGCACGTTGGATTGTTGCAGGTGAGGTTACTGACTTGTGACACGAGACGGTTGGCACACCTGCGTTGCCCACCACGTGCCACCTACCCTGCTCCAACCAAAAAACTAGTTCCCGTCTCTTCCCGCAGGTGGCGTCGCAGAAGAAAGTATTCTTTAATTTGTGTGTGATATGCGTCTTGTCGTGAACTTCGAGAACAAGAGTGACTGTGGACCTGATGGCCTCGCTCTGGTGTGAAGAGACGGGGCCTGACTGAGGTCCTGAAGACTCTAAGGTGAACTGCCCGGCCGCCATCCCGACACCACCGGCAAGGTCAGCCATTTTGATCGTCCTACATTTTGTAAGCTCACGCTTCTTGATAATTACCTCTTACTGTAACTTCCTTACCGGTTTAAACTGATTGTATTCATCATGTCGTTATTATCTGGATGTTCTATGGAGTAGGGGAGGTATTATTATTATTATTGCTGTACAGTTAAATCATCATTTACGATAGTAAACGCTTACCTAGCCTACCTGCCGGCTTGTGTCGTGTTATTTTCTAAATATGATAATGACAATTTAGAAATGATTAGCTGGATATTATATATTTTCTTCCCCCTCCCTTATATTCACTTTCTTCCTCTTCGTCTTCTTCCTCTTCCTCATCTTCCTCTTCCATCTCTTCCTGTTCCTTCCTCTTCTCCTCTTTCTCTTCCCCCTCTTCCTCTTCTTCCTCTTCTCCCTTTTCCTCTTCCTCTTCTTCTTCCTCTTCCTCTTCTTCCTCTTCCTCTTCATCCTTTTCCTCTTCCTCTTCCTCTACCTGTTCTTCCTCCTCTTCATCTTCTCCCTCTTCCCCTTCTCCCTCTGTCTCTTCCTCTTCTGCTTCCATTTTTTCCTCGGTCTTCCTGTTCCTCTTCTTCCTCTTTCTCCTTCCTCTTCTTCCTCTTTCATTTCCTCTTTCATTTCCTCTACCCCATCTTTCTCTTTCCTTTCCATTTGTTCGTCTTCCTGTTCCTCTTCATCTTGTTCTTCCTCATCCTTTTCCTCTCCCTTTTCTCTTCCTTCATTTCGTCCTTCCTCCTCCTCTTTCTCTTCCTCCTCTTCCATTTTTTTCTCATCCTCTTCTCGTTTCTCATCCTCTTCCTCCTCTTCCTTTCCTTCCTCCTCTGCTTTTACCTCTTCCTCTTCCTCTTCTTCTCCTTCATCCTGTTCCTTTTCCTCCTCTTCCTCCACGTCTTCCTGCTATTCTTCCTCATCTTACACCTCTTCCTTCTTTTCTTCCTCCTTCTGCCTCTCCTTCCTCCTCTTCTTCCTCCTGTTCTTCCTCATCCTCTTCCTAATCTTCCTCCTCTTCCTGACCTACCTTCTCTTCCTCTCCTTCCGTCTTGTATTTCTTTTTTCCTTTCTCTTTTTCATTCATCTCATTTCTTTGTATTTTCTCCTACTTTCTTCTCCTCTTCTTTCCACTTTCTCTTTGGCTCCCTTTTTCTTCTCCACTCTTTCTCCTTTCGTCTCTCTCCTCCATTTTTTTCTTCTCTTCTTCCTTCCGTTGTCTCCTTCCTTCTCTTATTTATTTCTTCTCTCCTTTTTTTCTCTCTCCTTTCATGTTCTTTCCTTTTTCTTCCTGCTCCATCATTCTTCTTCTTTACCTCCCCTTTCTTCACTCCTTTCTTTTCCTTCTTTCCATTCTTTTTCCCTCCAGTCTTCCTTCTCTCCTTCTTTCTTCCCTCCTTTCTTCTTTTTTCTCTCCTTTCGTCGTCCTTTCTTCCTTTTCCTTCATTCATCTTCCTTACCTTCTCTTTCTTCTCTTTTCTCTCCATTCTTCATTCTTTTCTCCTTTCATCTCTCATTTCTTCGTTCATCTTTCGCCTGTATTCTTCATTCTTTCTTTTTTCTTTCGTCTTTCTTCCTTTTCCTTTGTTTTCCTTATTTCTCATTTCCTCTTTTTTTCTTCGTCTTTGCTCTTTCTTCGTTCTAATTTCTTCTCCTTCTTTGTCCCTTTTTGTTTCCTTTCATCTTCTTTATTTTCGTTTCTGTTTTCCTCCTCCTCCTCCTCCTCCTCCTCCTCCTCATCCATTTCACTCCCCATCGAAAGAAAAAAACAAGACGAAATCTTTCCTGAAAATAGGCAGATTTTGAAGGGACTCTGTTGATAGATTAACTTTTACTATCCTGTTCCTGTCTCTGGATCCCTCCCGTCCCATGTATTTGGGCAAGAGAGTTAGCCTAATATGATGGTAATTCTGTCAGTTAACACTCACTCCCCTTTATTAACTTACTTTGGCCCTTTGGGTTGGATTCACAGTCGTCTTTGGTGATGGTAGGAGGAGGAAGGGAAATGATTTGAGTGGAAGGAGGAAAGAAGAGCTAGTGGAGAGAGGAAAGGGGAGTTAGGAGGAATGGGAGGTGAACTGAGGGAAGGGAAGAAGTGATGCCAAGGAGTTTGCTGAGGAGGGGAAGGAGAACTTGAGGAGCAGGGAGTGCGGTTAAGTTCTTGGAATCAACTAGTTCTTAGCAAGCCGAATAAAGTCGACAGGAGAGAGCCAGACCGAATTTAACACCTTTTCTACGTGAGAGCTGCCCAAACCTAAAGTATAATCATGTGTGAATAACAAGTAAAATATGAAGGACGTCATCATTGGGAAGAGGTTATGGAAATTGCCTCCCCTAAGCCGAAGAATATCAGTCAGTAGCGTAGGTAAGATAAACACGAGACGTCACCTCCATTAGAGGCTGATGTATATATTGACATCGTAGGTAATGGGGTAATTGAGGTAGAATACAACACCCTGAATATGAGAACTCTTCTGAATAAAATTATCCGGAGTTAGCCAGCATAAAATGAATAGAGATCATCGTAGTGACGTGATTAAGGCCTTTCACGGTGTTGTGTGTTAGTATTCCATGTGTAATCCACTTGATTGAGGATATATTGTGACGCGTAGTCCTAATATTCTAAGTACATTATTACATTTCCCTGACATTAAATCCTTTTCGGTACGATGACGTTCAGCTTAATTTGTTTGTGTTGTTGCCTCCACTGTTTCAGGTGAACCCCTTCAATATGGTTTGTTACGCGTGGCCGATACGCAATGCTTATATTCATATGTAATATTCAGAATCTTTAATATTCATTTATTAGTACCATGCGTAGCATTCTGTGAACGAGTTTATAAATATGAGACTGCAGGAAACAGCCTGGCCCAGCTGTGTGTGGATGTTTTTAGAGCTGTTTCGAACCACCTTCCTGTATCTGCTCACTGAAACTGAAAATGTTTTATTTAGCCAAAAACATGCATACATTAAGAACAATAAAAAACGTGAATATTTCATTGGCTGAGCCTTTTGAGAGAAAAACTCTCGTAAAAGGCACCTGATTTGCAACACTCTTGGGTTGCTGCTCTCTGTTTTGGCTATTTCAAAAGTATTTAATAAATTAAAAAGACAAGCAAACCTAACACAAATAAGTATATAGGCAAGAACACTCACCAAAACAAACATTCACACCTACAGTAAGCAACAATAATCGTGTCGTGAAATTTGGTGAAAACATAAGCTAACGGGCTAAGCGTCTGATACATTCGGCCGTCTGTCATACAGACGGTTCATAATGTTTCACGAGTTACATTTAATCTTCGGACAAAACCGTTTACTAGGTAAAATATTCCATATTAACCCATAATCTATGCAAAACATCAAGCACCATACCTTAGTCATTACACAAGGAGTGTTGGCTCCAGTGCTCAGCGTTAAGTAAATTGGAAAGTTACACTAAAAATCACTGATATAAGTATTAAAGTATAAACTAATGTTGCTCACTGTACATTCACAATATATGCACACTCGTACACTTGCATGCACGCATGCCTGTATTCACAATACATGCATGCACACACACATGCACACACACACAAATGCATACTTGCATTGATGATACACATACCTTAATACAAATGATCATATTCACATTCATTGTACAGTCATAAGCAGATTAATTTTCTCTCCTGAATTATTTTATATGTAGCATAATATTAGAGGGATTGAATTATTTGTTTATATTGTTGTATGGAAGAATACCTTAGGGTAGCTGAAGAGCGATTTATTGAATAACTATATACGAATACATATTGAATAATAAGTTAATTACTTTATTGTCCTGGCTCTAATAAACCATAATTAATTGAGACCATACACCTTGGGAAGCAGCCTAGGTATATAGATGGATAGATAGATAGTGTATCAGTGCCTGTGTGTATCAGTGCCTATTAGTGCCTGCGTGTATCAGTGCCTGCGTGTATCAGTGCCTGCGTGTATTACTGTGCGTGCATGCGCTGATCAGTGCTTGTATCAGTGTTTGCGTGAATGAATATGTGCGCACTCTTTCAGCCTCTTCCATTTTGGACTGAAAGAATCGTTCCATTTCCTCCACTTCCAAACCCAGCATCCTCTCACGTTTACCTCATTCAGTTGCATGCACTCACCTCTGCATCATGTTATCTGTCTCTGCCTCCTTCTCTCTGTCTCAGTCTCTCTCTCGGTCTTTCTACCCTTCTCCTTACCTGATTTCCTCTCCTCAGTTTTCCCTGTCCTCCTAACTGATCCAATCTCTCTCTAAATCTTCCTCTGCCTGTGCCTGTCTCTCTGTTAGTCTCTGCTTCCGTCTGTCTCTTTCTTTGTCTGTCTCGGCAGTTCCACTTAAGGTGAAGAGTTTTGAGATGTCATAAGTTGAATAAAATCTCGTGGTAGTTGCAATAATTAAATCTATTAGACATCGTATTGAAGGGGTTCATTATAGTGTGGACACCAACAAGCAATTTTATTCATTTAGGAAGCATACTTTCCTAATTGAAAGGGTGAGCTTTAGTCTTCACTTCCCCCTCATTACTGTTAGGTCATCGGATTGAAGGTTAGATGTCATAAGGTTTTGGCCCATATTATACATGTATGTGACTCTTGAGATTTCCTAACACGTTTTCCATAGCGAATTATTTTGTACATTACACCTTGGTGTCATTCTGAAGGTTACTAATGGAAATTGTGTCTATATCAAAACAATAAACGCAACATACTAAAGAATCCTTAAGGCTTAATACACATAAATCCCTAAAAAAAAAAAAAAAGGGTGCTATGAAACCTGTGTCGCTTGCCACTGCGTCGTGAGTGTTTGTAAAGATATTATTGACTGACTTTAGTAAGTGGTTTGTGAGAACTGGTATGTATGTATATGCACTTGAATGTCCACACGTACTTGCTGCTTCTATTTGTCTGTCTATCTATCTGTCTATCTATCTGTCCATCATGCTGTCTATTATGATTTGTAATTATAATATCGAGTCCTGACATATACACGCTACGTCTCCAATCCTGGCTGAAAGAATTAGGGGGTGTCAGTGTGGGTAGCACACACGTCTACATGTGTATTCTATTCACACGTACACACACACACATGCTACTCTACATATTCTGTTCACACACATGGTACTCTGTATGTGTATTCGGTTAACACATACAAACACATACGCACACACACACTACCCTATGTCTGTCCTGGCCTGAGTGTAAGTGTAGTCTATTCATAAACCCACACACATAAACAGCTATTCTGTGTGTCCTGGCCTTTGTGTGTATGCATGTGGATATCAGTCAAGTACACACGTTTGCACACACACACACACACACACACACACACACACACACACACACACACACTACTGTCCTGGCCTTTGTGTGTGCATGTGGGCATTACTCAAGTACACACAGCTTCAAGCGCGCGCCCACACACACACACACACACACACACACACACACACACACACACACACACACACACACACACACACACAACCACGTCCACCTCGTGCGATACTTGACTTTGGAAGGACCGACCAACAAAAGACCGCAATGCATAAACCACTTTGACAATGCAGTAAATTTAGGCGTTTCGACAGGGACCAAGACTTTTACGAGAGAGTGAAATAGGGAGAGAAAGACTGAAGCCAAAACGTAGGTCACAGAATCAGATGGGAGGAGGGGGTTGTGTTTATAACGCTCTCTGAGTCTTATTTTAAGCCAGTCTTGCCTAACTTATCCATATTTGCTCGAACTGAACCTGGCCTAACCTCGAGTGACCTAATTCAACCTAAAATAACCCAAACTAAATTAACTTAACCTCACCTAACCCAGTCTAATTGTATTTAACCTCACTATCTCACGTAACCTCCCCATACCTAAACTAACTAATTCTGACGCAGCCTAACTGCATCTAACCCTGCCTAATCCTACCCAGTCTCACTTAACCATACCATACCCGACCTAACGAAACCCATTCAAGCCTCAAATGACCAAATCCAACCGAAACCTAACCCAGGCTAACCCAACCCAATAGAACCCAACCCAAAATATATCAAAACCGAGCTATTCTAAAGCAATCTAACCTAATCCGTCTATGTCTAGTCGATCTGAACCCAACCCAACCAAAAATTATCTAATCAGACCAAACCCTGCCCAAAGTGACCTAACCTAACTTTCGGTCGCCCATAAAATCGCTATATAAGAAATTATGCTCTCTGAGAGTCTACGGGTGTAACAGTCCAAGTTTCGCCGGTTCGGTATACAAGTATGAGTTTGTGTGTGTATCTGTCTGTTTGAGTGTGTATATGTGTGTGTTTCGGGTGTGTGAGATGTTTTCTATAAGGAAAAATATATACTCTCTCTCTCTCTCTCTCTCTCTCTCTCTCTCCCTTTTGGGGTGTTTATGCTCCTCTCCTGAACAGCTGTCTTCCTGAACTAAATCAAACAGAAAGGTAACGAACTCTCTCCCATCCATGAAACTGAAACCAAACAGTATATTCCCATACATTTCAGCGTGTATGATAGTTCTGAGTAGCCAAAATATATGTTTATGCTATAAAAAAAAGTTAAAATATAATATATTTCTTGAAATGTGAGGTGCATAGTTATTTCACAGCTCTGTCTTCTGTTCAATTGTTAAAATTTAAACAGAAAGTGTATTTCACACCTCTTCGCCTTACTTCAGAATGCAAAATATAGTGGGAGTGTAAATATTCTTTGTTTACCTCGCTATCACTGTTCAGATTTCACTGCCTGACGTCTGTGTTGGTACCAGGACACTATCAAGCATTGTCTTGCCTTCCATGTATGCAATTCCTGCTTTCAAATCACTATTTTCCACTGCTTCTCATTAATAATCTTTTGTCTTCCTGTCTTCCACATTTACATTTCCTACTTCAATTCACCATCTTATACTTGGTCATTAAGTAACTTATTTTCTCCTTCCTCTTTTTTGCTCCCATCATGCGCACTCTTTCAGCCTCTTCCATTTTGGACTGGAAGAATCGTTCCATTTCGTCCACTTCCAAACCCCGCATCCTCTCACGTTTACCTCATTCAGTTGCATGCACTCACCTCTGCATTATGTTCTCTCTCTGCCTCCTGCTCTCTGTCTCAGTCTCTCTCTCGGTCTTTCTACCCTTCTCCTTACCTGATTTCATCTCCTCAGTTTTCCCTGTCCTTGTAACTGATCCAATCTCTCTTCCTCTAAATCTTCCTCTGCCTGTGCCTCTGTCTCTCTGTTAGTCTCTGCTTCCGTCTGTCTCTTTCTTTGTCTCGGCAGTTCCACTTAAGGTGAAGAGTTTTGAGATGTCATAAGTTGAATAAAATCTCGTGGTAGTTGCAATAATTAAATCTAGTAGACATCGTATTGAAGGGGTTCATTAAAGTGTGGATACCGACAAGCAATTTTATTCATTTAGGAAGCAACCTTTCCTAATTGAAAGGGTGAGCTTTAGTCTTCATATCCCCCTCATTACTGTTAGGTCATCGGATTGAAGGTTAGATGTCATAAGGTTTTGGGCCATATTATATGTGACTTGAGATTTCCTAACACCTTTTCCATAGCGAATTATTTTGTACATTACACCTTGGTGTCATTCTGAAGGTTACTGATGGAAATTATGTCTATATCAGGAAACCATTTACTATGCTGGGTTGTAACCATATAACCAGATTTTGGCGCCTGGTGACTTAGTGGGTAATTGTGATGTTCCAATTGGATTGAGCCGGTGAAGGTTTATATCCAAGGGGTGGTTGGGGTTGATTGCTTATGTAATGCCACTCAGGGATGAGTGAGGCTGGTCACTCTCATCTTAAATGTCGGGACCAGTTGCCTAGCCCCGGGCTCCTATGCTCCACATGGGGCAATGTAGGATTGGGTGATGGATAGATGGATGAATTATTATTAAAAACATCTTGCATTTGGTATTGCCAAGTTATTTAACTCATGTTGTCTCCAGATGATAATGTTCTTGCTGCCAACAAGCTACTTTTGTTAATCAAGGTTTGAAAGGAAAGTACTAATGTGTATAGTATATTTTCAGGTGTGTGAGTTGACTGAGCCATGGAAACCGCCTACAGAGAGGGAGCAGGGGGGGAGAAGAAAGCCAAATTAATACCAACCAGCTGCCACGTTAATACCAGCCAGCTGCCTGGACAGGAAACCAGAAGTTCCCTTTCTCCTATGGTCCACCATCCTCCTCATTTGGCATAGGGAGTTGAGGGAGAAGGAAGGGGAGACTGAGGATAAGGTAGGAATGGAGAAGTATATGAGAGGGGGGGAGCAGTGAAATGGCAGGAGACAGGGTGACTTGGAGGCAGTTTGTTTGTGGCCACCCCTTACAGGATTAAGGTGTCCTGCTATAGGTAGACAGATAGTGTAGATTTATTCAAACCAGAGACCAGTATCTCATTTTGGTGTGTTTGATTTTTTGCTGAGCAGATAGATGATGATTGGATGACATTTGTATGGGGGAGTACAGGATGAGGGTTGACAGCACTTATTTAACTTGAAAAGTTGGATAGAATATTGGATGGTTTTTATGAAATGCATGTGTGTGGATAGTTATGCCTGTGTTGTGGTATCAGGATTTCAGGGGCTTGAATGATGTGTGGGGATGTGGCCCATTAGGCATGCCATTGAGACTTAGAGTAGTTCTCGTTATTCTTAAAGTAGTTATTATTATTACTATTATTATTATTTGTGGTAGGTGGGGGCGCTCACCATCCACTCACTCGATGTAGTGCTGTTCTCGGGTGTCTTCCCTTTCGTCTCCTCCATCCTTCTTTCCTTCTATTCTCTTCTGTCTTTCTTTCCTTCATTCTTTCCTCATCCTTCTGCCTACGGGTGACTTTACATTCCCTCTTCTGTCTTTCTTTCCTTCATTCTTTCCCCTTCCTTCTGCCTGTGGGTGACTACACTGAGTGACAAGTCAAATGGTTTCCTGTGCACCAGGAAACCATTTACTATGCTGGGTTGTAACCATATAACCAAATTTTGGCGCCTGGTGATTTAGTGGGTAATTGTGATGTTCCAATTGGATTGAGCCGGTGAAGGTTTATATCCAAGGGGTGGTTGGGGTTGATTGCTTATGTAATGCCACTCAGGGATGAGTGAGGCTGGTCACTCTGATCTTAATTGTTGGGACTAATTGCCTAGCCCTGGGCTCCTCTGCTCCACATGGGGCAATGTAGGATTGGATGATGGATGGATGGATGAATTATTATTAAAAACATCTTGCATTTGGTATTGCCAAGTTATTTAACTCATGTTGTCTCCAGATGATAATGTTCTTGCTGCCAACAAGCTACTTTTGTTAATCAAGGTTTGAAAGGAAAGAACTAATGTATAGTATATTTTCAGGTGTGTGAGTTGACTGAGCCATGGAAACTGCCTACAGAGAGGGAGCAGGGGGGGAGAAGAAAGCCAGATTAATACCAACCAGCTGCCACATAAATACCAGACAGCTGCCTGGATTGGAAACCAGAAGTTCCCTTTCTCCTACGGTCCACCATCCTCCTTATTTGGCATAAGGAGTTGAGGGAGAAGGAAGAGGAGACTGAGGATAAGGTAGGAATGGAGAGGTATATGAGAGGGGGGGAGCAGTGAAATGGCAGGAGACAGGGTGACTTGGAGGCAATTTGTTTGTGGCCACCCCTTACAGGATTAAGGCGTCCTGCTATAGGTAGACAGGTAGTGTAGATTTATTCAAACCAGAGACCAGTATCTCATTTTGGTGTGTGTTAGATTTTTTGCTGAGCAGATAGATGATGATTGGATGACATTTGTATGGGGGAGTACGTGATGAGGGTTGACAGCACTTATTTAACTTGAAAAGTTGGATGGATTATTGGATGGGTTTTATGAAATGCATGTGTTTCGTTTTCGTTTTCGTTTTTAAAGTCTCCAACATGCTTGCATGTGTCGGCCTTGGTCACCTAATGGCGGCTCTCCACGCTGCACGATCCATTGCAGCCTCCCTGTTCAGTCCCTTAACCCTAAGGTCACACTTCATGACCTCGTCCCATGTCTTTCTTGGTCTACCCCTCATAACCCCACCCCCAATATTAACACTTCTCACCTTCCTCACCCAATTATCATCCCCCATCGTCTCCACATGTCCAAACCACCTCAAGCTACCTCTCCTCATCACAACACCAATACACTCCAGTCCCATCCTACCTCTCAACTCTTCCATTGTAAGCCCAGGCCCTCCAGGCCTTGGACGCACTGCACATCCACCTAATCATTGTCATTTCTGTGTCTGTGCCATCGAATGTCTTCCTCCTTCACTGCCCAGGTCTCACTGCCATACAGCATTACACTCCTAACACATGCTGCATACAAAGACCCCTTAGCACGTAGGGAGAGCCCTCTCAATGTCAGGAGAGGCAAGAGCTCCCTGAACTTCTTCCAACCACTTCTCACCCTAGCCACAGAGCTAGCTCCAGCCCCACCTCCAGCACACAACATGTCTCCCACATAACAAAACTCTTCCACACACTCAAGAGATTCACCAGCAAGTTCAATCATTTCACCTCTGACAATCCCATCTGCTCACCCCGACACGCCGTACACATAAAATCAGCATTATCTCGCAGTCTACCTCTGATACCACTACATCTCTTATGCACCCATTTATCACACACACCGCACAAGATGGAATTACTTCCCACGCCCTTATGGCAAACTGCACATGGCCACTCTCCCTCGTCTTTGACAGTACCGCCACCAACCCTAGATATCATCACTTTTGTTTTATCTGCATTTACCCTTAAACCCTTTTGCCCCGTACCATCTCTCCACTTCCTAAACCTTTCCTCCGCCTCCCTTTCATTCTCTGCAATCAACACCAAATCATCAGCATACAACAACTCCCACGGGAGTCCGTTTCTAAAGTCACGTGAAAGGGCTTCAAGTACCATGATAAACAACGTGGGACTCAAGACTGACCCCTGATGCACACCAACATTCACGGAAAACTCATCACTCAAATCTCCATTCACTCTCACCTGGGTGTGAGGACCCACATACATGGCCATAACCACCCTAACCAGCCACTCCTCCAAGCCAAGCTTTCTCATTGCCCACTTCACCACCTCTCTCGGGACTCTGTCAAAGGCCTTTTCCAAATCAGCAAAAACGAAATAAAGATCCCTTCTCCTACCAATATATATTTTTCCTGAAGCTGTCAAACAATGAATATGGCATCAGTGGTCCCCCTACCTGGCATAAACCCAAACTGCATCTCATCAATATTCACTCTTTCTCTAATCATACCTTCTAAAACTCTCTCCATTACCCTCATTATCTGATCTAAAAGCTTTATACATCTGTAATTTCCTCTTTCCAGGGCATCACTTTATACACATTTACAATTACACACTTCAGCCAATCATCTGGGACAACACACTCATAAATAATCATATTTATCAGGTCAGTGACTAAACTCACCCCTATATCGCCTGAGGCCTTCAACATTTCGGCGTCAACCCAGACACACCTGCTGCCTTCCCCACCCTCATCCTGCCTATTGCCTCACTCACAGTAGCAGTATCAATCAAAGGCCAAGGGCCAGACACTGGATCTGCTGGCTCCAAACCTTCCCTGTCCCAGTCAAACTCCTCATTCAACAACCGGTTATAATGCTCTCTCCATGCATCTTTAATATCCTCACTGTTCACCACTACCTTTCCTTCATCATTCTTCACACACTGCTTACCTATGATATCCCGATTATCCCTCTTCACCTGACGTGCCACCCTAAATATATTTTTCCTTTCTCCATGATTTAGGTTATCAAGTAATTGTCTCTGTGACTCAGACTTTGCCCTGTATACCTCTTTCCTAGCCTTACACTTGGCAGCCAAATATTCCTCTTTGCTACCACCCTTCTTCCATTCCCGGAAAAGCCTTCTTTTCTCCTTAATTGCAGCTTCTACACCCTCATCCCACCACCAAGTTACTTTATGTCTTGGTGGTCCTCTTGTCCAGCCGCATGTTACATCAGTAACTCTCAAGAAATATTTCTTGAGGGCTCTGTGGGGGAAAAATTAGAAAAATTTAGAATATACCCCCGGTAGTGTCGTAAATATTTAACTGGCTAATCACTTGCACTAAACAAGACAAAAATAGGCCTACAACACTACATAATTTGTCCGGATATATATGTCTTACTCCCAGGACTCACCTGGATCGTAATGACGTGTAGGTTGTGTTCCCTACTAAGCAACTAAACGATCCACTTAAGGATCCTCAAATAAAAGCTGGAAACCCTGGTGAAATATTATTCGCCCAGTCTTTCGCCACTAAGGGTCATTTAGTTACTTAGCTTAAGAGTAGCAATGGAGAGGCTTGTAGGTTGTTGCCATATGGTCGGAGTTGTTGAAGATGTTGCTTGTTGCTAGTGATTGGCGGATTACTGGAGGTTACGGCCTGGACCAAATACGTACTTTTTACGTAAGCATTACTATTTACACTATTTATAAATTAAAGTGAATTGATAATGTTCATTCCCATCTAGGAGGAAGCACTGTCGTAAATTAATTAATCAGTCCAATCTGTCCCACTGAATTCTCTCTCAATACCACGAGAGTGGTTAGACTGCTTCCAAGCGTGACTAAGGCCTGACTGGGACTGCCTCTGACTCGACTCGAGATCATCTGAGACTAAGACTTAATGAATTAGGACTGAGAGCATGGGCGAGAGCCCGAGCAACTGAGGTCTCGAGACTCGTAATTGACCGAGGCCTAGCCGAGACTAAAACTTAGACCTCTGGAGAGAAGAACAGAGGCGATCCACCAATCAAATAACTAAAAATGCATATGTGCACATTCCATCCATGGCTGGGAAAAAGACTAAATTATGAACCATAGTATAAATATACGTAATCCTATATACCCATCACCCTGGGTTACGTATAATACATTATACTTCCAAAATACGACTGCCCATCACTAACTAAAATAGAAAAATGGGAGGAATTATTCCTAAATTTCCGACATCCTGGGGGCCAAGAAATCTAAACATCACCCCGTTTAATTAACTCCCCCAGGTGAGCTCGGAACCGTTGTGCGGCTCCCCGCTGTGGTTTATCTGAGCTTCCCGCATCTGTATCCCTACGGCCATGAGTAACGTCCCCGAGTGCTGTATTAAGCGCCTCCGGACAGGAACTCACGGCTGTTTCTAATGGATATAATTTATTGATAGTCCTGAGTACAAGGCCTTGGGCCGTCTTTAACTTCACTGTACGAACTATCCCTTGCTTATCCGGATAGCATTCAATAACTTTCCCCAATGGCCAACTATTCCTTGACTTATCAGTGTGAGTTAACACTACATCCCCCTCCTTAATATCAACATCCGTTTTATTAGCCGACTTTTGGCGTACATGTCTATCGAGAAGGGATGACAAATATTGAGTTTTCCATGAATCCTGCCATTTGTTAATCAATTTGGATAACTGATGGTACTTAGTGTTCAATTTATCAGCTTCAACGTAAGAGGGATCCAAATCATAGGGTGCCGTAGTTATTGCAGGCAAGGAGTCCAATCGATATCCACAAATAAGATGAGAAGGAGTGAGGGCTTCTGGCTCATCGAGGCTGTTAAGGACATACGTTAAGGGGCGGTTGTTAACACGGCATTCCACTTCCATAATTATAGTGTGTAAATCATCCATGTTTACTGGTTTTCTGAATAATACCTTTTTAAGACACCCTTTTACTATGCCTATTAGTCTCTCATAGAAACCACCGAACCATGGAGCTCTCGGCGGTATGAATTTCCACTCACATTCTCTGCTGGTGAATTCATCTTGGACTTCCGCACTCTGCAGGACCTGATGTAGAAGTTCGGATCCTAATTTAAAATTAGAAGCGTTGTCACTGATAATTAATTTCGGGCAAGATCTTCTCGACAGAAATCTCCTAAAAGCATTCAAAAAAGTTTCGGCAGTTAAATCTGTGACCAACTCCAAGTGAACTGCCCTGGTGACAGCGCAAGTAAACAGTACCACATACACCTTTTGCTCTTGTAGGGTGTCTGGTTTCAAGACTTCCATATAGCCTGTATAATCTAAACCGATTATTTCAAAGGGTCTAGCTTCTTCCACCCGCTCTTTAGGTAAGGGTGGTGGTGAAGGATAATGATACGGTCGTCCTTCTAACCTATTACATTTATAGCAGGATTTAACTGTAGATTTCACAACTTGTCGGCCTTTAGGGATCCAGAAGTTTTCTCGCAATTTGCACAATGTATCAGAAACACCACCATGCAAAGTGGTTTCATGAGCATATAGAACCAATAATTTCGTCAAATGTTGCTGTCTAGGCAACAACAGTGGAAATTTAGTGTGAAAGGGGAGACCAGCTTGGTCCAGCCTACCACTACATCTGATCAAATCATTGTGCTCAAATAAGTTTAAACTCTGAACCAAATCTGGCATCCTTGTTACAAGTGGTTTCTGAAAATATTGGTAAACTTCGGGAAGCTACTCTTCTGTAAGTATAGCAACCAATATTGTTGGGGTTTCATTAGGTTTAGAGTTTTGTTCCCCCTAATCTTTTGCAAAAATTGGAAAACCAAACTGGTGATCTTTATTAACTTCTTCCAACTACCAACTCTTTCTGGATCAAACAAGGGTTCAAGTTCTTTTTCCTGAACTTCTAGGACAGTCAGCGCATTAGGCTCCATCTTCGTCTTAAATTTCTGTTCTGGCCAAAGATCTTTATTATTCAACCATTCCGGACCATGAAACCAGGAGTCACTATTTATAAATTTATCATAAGTTAGGCCTCTAGTTAACAAATCAGCTGGGTTATCTTTAGTTGTGAGATGGAGATAATAACAGTCAGGATCAGCATCTCTCATATCTTGTACTCGATTTTTGACATACAAGATGTTACTTTTATTGTTCACTACCCATTGAAGGGCTACTTCACTGTCTGACCATATATAGGTGGTATTAATCTTTATATTACTTAAGGTCTTCCTGATATACACCCCAAAATGGACTGCTACATACATGGCTGTTAGTTCTAACTGAGGTAAAGTTTTACCTTTTGGAGGAGCTACTCTTGCCTTAGAAGATAAAATTATAGGAACATCCTCATAATTACTGATGTAAGCAACTACTCCATAAGCCTTGGGTGAAGCATCACAAAACAGATGTAAATCATAGGAAGAACCTTCTTTTCCCACCATTCTCGGAAATTTAACACTTGCTAGGTTGTTGCATTCTTTTGAGAGGGTTTCCCAACTCTCCAGCAAGTCTGTAGGTAAAGGGTCATCCCAGCCTAATTTTCTGGTTCATGTTTGTTGAATTAGAATTTTTAAAGGAATAGTTAGGGGAGAAATTAGGCCTAGGGGATCAAAAATTTTACTAATGTTACTTAATAAAGATCTTTTGCTATCAACTGTATCCCACTCTACATTTTTTACATTAAGGACATCAATGTCTGGATCCCACCTTAATCCTAATATTTTATTACAGACTTCAGAATCAGAATTTATTTCAGTGGAGTTAGATGTCCACTCCTGCAATGGCATGTTAGCCTCTTGCATAATCTTGTTGGCTATCAGATGAAATTTCTTTAGATCCTCCTCAGTATTTACAGTCCCCTGAAGATTATCCATATATAGCGAATCTTTAATTTGGTTAGCCACTTCTATATTTTCTTTTTGCTGCTCTAAGTGATAATTTAGCGTCATTTGCAACAAGAAGGGTGAGCTAGTGGCTCCAAAAAGGACTGATTTAAATCTGTAAGTTACCAGAGAACTGTTATCATCATGAGGATTACTTGGCCACAAAAATCTGGTGAAATCCCTGTCTTCTTCTTGAAGTCCTATCCGTAAAATCGCTTTGCTGATGTCTGCTGTAAAGGCATATTCATTAGTTCTGAATTTTAGCAGCACATCTAATAGATTTTTGGTTAGAGTTGGACCAGTGTACAAACAATCGTTCAAGCTGTTAGTGTGGGAGCCTAATTTGGCACTACAATCAAATATTATTCGCACAGGTGTTGTCTTACTGTCTCTCATTACTGCCAAATGAGGAATATAATGAGTATTTTGTTCAACCTGTGCCTGCTTAACTTCCTCGATAAACCCCTTTTCTAAATGACTCTTGATTAACTGATCATATTTATCTAGTAAATCTCCTTCACCTTTAAGTCTCTTTAAATTTGAATTTAGGCGATTAAGAGCTAATTTATAATTTGTGGGCAAACTAGGTCGATTGACTTTCCAAGGAAGTTTTACCCAATATTGGTCATCATAGTACTGAACAGTCTTTTTATAATTTTCAGTCACAAAAGCTTCTTCGTGAGTTACCTGTTCAGGTTTAATGCCAATGCTATCCATTTTCCACAAATTGGAAATGTCAGGCTCTTCTGAATTTAGTGAGGGCTGCAAGCATATATTCGTTACCATAGCAACCTGAATTGCTTTCCTTGTAGTTACAAACTTGTCAGGAATATTGCCATATACAACTAATCCTCCTTGTACTTTTAGGAAATTTATGCCCTTGAATTTAATGAGACCATAAACTAATTTAGGATAGAAATCAGCACCAATAAGGAGATCTATTTTAACTATGTGATCAGTCAAACCAGGATCAGATACTTTAATTTGTTGATCTTTCAAATAGGTCAAACACTTCTCTAGACCATCTGTTCTTATGTTGTTAGGTAAGGTGTGTCTAACCACAGCCTCTAGTCTAGTGTACTTCCTGCCAGCTTTAACAGTAATCTTAACTAGCTGATATTCTCTTCTCTGATCTTCACTAATGAAGCCGGACAGCTGTAAATTAATCGTACCACTAGGCTTTAATTTAAGCTTGTTTACTAGGTCCTGAGAAATGAATGTCCTCTGTGATCCTTGGTCATAAAGAACTTTTGCTTTAATTTGAGATTTATTCTTAATAATATGAACAGCTCCAACCGGTAAAGCAGTTGAAATGGTATGTTGATTTGTTGGAGTGACTGAGCAAATTTGTGAATTAAGTGTATTCAGCTTATCACACAAGACATTGTGATGAAACCCCTTTTTACAAAGGTCACATCTTTTCAAATTGAAGTTACATTGATCAGTCTTGTGCCTACAAGTACATCTACCACACCGTCCTATCTGTTCGAGTCTTTCTACACGAGTAGAACGACCTGAATACGCCTCACATCTCTTGGACAGATGTGCTCCATCACACAAAATACACTTCAGCTGCTGAGCTGGCTGCTGACTAGCCGATGCAGAGGTTTGTGACTGAGCATTCTTGGGAGATGTGGGTGAAGATACTTGTTCTGAAGTGTGTTAAATCTTTGGAATTGATTTAGGAGATAATTTGACTTTATCAGGCTTCTCTTTAGTTAAAGCACCTTTAGTACTGGAATCTGATTTAGCTTCAGGCCCTTTGGACTCTAAATGATGAATAACTTTTAATAATGAGTCCCTAATTTCCTGTAGCTGGGGATAATCTTCATTTGTTACATGCTGGATTCTCTGAGTAGTTTTACTGGGTAACTTTTTCATTACTAGTGGAGAGATAAGCCAACTGGAACTACTTAAATCACACCCCATTTTTTCCAATTTCCTAATTGTGCATTCTAGATTAGCCCTAAATTCGGCCAAGGAATTACAAGTATGAATAGGAGTTTTAAGGTGTAGCAGTCGCATTGCAAGTTCATGCTGTTTTCTCTTAGGACTATCAAAAGTTGCCTTAAGTAGCTGCACTGCACTGCTATATCCATCACTTTCCATACTGAAACCATCGATGAGTTTCTTCACGTCACCTTTTAACACTCCTCTTAAATAATTTAATTTGTCTACTGGACTAAGATCTTTTCTGGAATCAATACTGGCAACAAATTGATCCCAGAAGGAATTCCAATTAGCCGAAGTGCCATCAAACTCGGGTAGTTTAAGTGTGGGCAGCTTCGACTCAGCCCTTGGACAAGTTAAATGGGTGGACTCACTTTTCAGAGAGGAATTAATTTGAGCTATTAGTAGGCAAATTCTCTCTTCTTCGTTAGTCTTAGGTATAAAAATTTCATTAAATTCATCATCGTTCTTTGTGGCTTCCAATAAAGAATCATAAAGTGTTCCCATGACAGTCAGCTGGTTCTGTAATTGCTGGCTCCAGGCCTTAAGTTTAGTGTAGTCTTTGTCAGAGGATTGGAATTCATCATTTACTTTACCACTGAGAGTGGTGACATAGGCCTTATGGCCTGCAATCCTCCTTGACAAGGACATATTGAACCAAGTCTGAAAATCAAAATTAATAGAATCACTAAATGTAGCCTACAGCAATGAAACCACTAGAATTAAATTAACTAAATGTACATAGAAGAATTCAGCATCAAACAGCAATACTAAGAATGATACATAAATCTGAACAACTAAATTAATAGTACAATTAAATTTAGATTACAAATTAAAGCCTTCTAGGGGTTACTACAAAATTAATCCATATTTAGTTTGTGTTAGCAACCCACTGATCATAATGAAATTTAATAGCTCCTCGCACCTTGGCCCAAATTCTACGTCTTCCTTCCCAAGTAGGGTGAATTTGGTCCATGACTCGTACCTCCAGAGGATAGGTCTTACCACCAAGCAAAATAATTTTCCCTTTTAGTTCCTTGGTTATTTTCTTATCAACCGCGTTCATGATCTTATTGTAAACAATGGGATCCACATATCGAGGATGATTATGTGGATATTCCCTCTTTTCTACAGTGCATATCACACATTTAGCACCTGCATCTTCTATAGCCTCATTAATTTGTAGTAGTGTAGCCACTAAGTCCTGCACGTCAGTTGACTCATTAATATCGTTTCCCCCCAACATGACTATAACCAAATTATAGCCAGGTCTAAGTACTTCTGCATATTCCTCGTACTCAAAAAACTTGTCTGCTCTGGCACCCCCTACTCTGATCATCTCCATGGTCACCAAGGGCCATGGTGCAGGCACAGACATCAAGGTGTCACAGGTGACCAGAGAGTGGCCTATATAAGCCACCCGATAATAATTTAATTCCAGAGCAGTCGCCATGTTGGAGTTAACAATCCGGTTCGAAGGACCACTTTGTGGGGGAAAAATTAGAAAAATTTAGAATATACCCCCGGTAGTGTCGTAAATATTTAACTGGCTAATCACTTGCACTAAACAAGACAAAAATAGGCCTACAACACTACATAATTTGTCCGGATATATATGTCTTACTCCCAGGACTCACCTGGATCGTAATGACGTGTAGGTTGTGTTCCCTACTAAGCAACTAAACGATCTACTTAAGGATCCTCAAATAAAAGCTGGAAACCCTGGTGAAATATTATTCGCCCAGTCTTTCGCCACTAAGGGTCATTTAGTTACTTAGCTTAAGAGTAGCAATGGAGAGGCTTGTAGGTTGTTGCCATATGGTCAGAGTTGTTGAAGATGTTGCTTGTTGCTAGTGCTTGGCGGATTACTGGAGGTTACGGCCTGGACCAAATACGTACTTTTTACGTATGCATTACTATTTACACTATTTATAAATTAAAGTGAATTGATAATGTTCATTCCCATCTAGGAGGAAGCACTGTCGTAAATTAATTAATCAGTCCAGTCTGTCCCAACCGAATTCTCTCTCAATACCACGAGAGTGGTTAGACTGCTTCCAAGCGTGACTAAGGCCTGACTGGGACTGCCTCTGACTCGACTCGAGATCATCTGAGACTAAGACTCAATGAATTAGGACTGAGAGCATGGGCGAGAGCCCGAGCAGCTGAGGTCTCGAGACTCGTAATTGACCGAGGCCTAGCCGAGACTAAAACTTAGACCTCTGGAGAGAAGAACAGAGGCGATCCACCAATCAAATAACTAAAAATGCATATGTGCACATTCCATCCATGGCTGGGAAAAAGACTAAATTATGAACCATAGTATAAATATACGTAATCCTATATACCCATCACCCTGGGTTACATATAATACATTATACTTCCAAAATACGACTGCCCATCGCCAACTAAAATAGAAAAATGGGAGGAATTATTCCTAAATTTCCGACAGGCTCTGTACTGTTCATTAACGCCTCTGTCCACAGCTCCCTGTTCAGCCACCACTCTCCTCAACTTGCTATAGAAGGCATCCCTTACTACTTGGTTTTTCAGCTTCCATATTTTCCTCCTTGGTACATAAGTCCTCTTTTTCATCACTTGTTCTTTAAGCACCATATCACAAATCAATAGTTTGTGCTGCTGCACACACTCCTCACTTCCTATAACTTTAACATCCCTCACTAACCTCCTATCGGCCCTCCTAACCAGAAAATAATCTATCTGACTGCTATTTTCCCCAGACTCATACGTAATTAACCTACTGTCTCTTTTCCTAAAATATGTGTTGCACACAATCATGTCCGTTGCCTCCCCAAACTTGAGTATCCTTTCCCCTTCTGCATTCCTTAGACCATATGCACATCCCCCATGCACTCCTTCATAACCTTGTGCTGCTTCACCTACATGACCATTTAAGTCCCCTCCCAAAATCACTATCTCATCATCCCGCATACCACCCACTATACGTATTAAATCATCCCAAAATCTATCTTTCTCTGATTCATCCAATCCTGCCTGTGGAGCATATGCCGATATAATCACAGCTATCTTTCTTCCCAACAGAATTTTCACTACCAATATCCTATCGCTTACTCTCAAAACATTCATAACATATTCCACCCATTTCTCCGCAACCATCACACCAACACCTCCATATCCGTCTGTCCCCCCCTGCCAAAACAACTTATAGCAACAGTCCTTCCCAACAATCTTTCTGGCTGATCCACCCCTGTACCGGACTTCCTGCCAACACGCCACATCCACCCACCTCCTACTGAATGCCTCAACGACTTCCCCTGCTCTTCCCCTCAAACTTCCCACATTCTATGAACCCACCCTCATCCCCATGGATGATTTACTGTCCTCAGGCTTGCTTTGAAACTTATTTTGTTTTGTCATCTTCAGTATTAATAAAGGGGGACAGACACAGCACAGGTCCCACTCACTGCACAGTCCCAGGTCCAGGCAATGGATCTGGGACCCCTAGCCCACCAGCTTTCCAGTGGCTGTGGTAGTGGCCTCGGGGCACCCTGCCAGGACAGCTGCAGGGACACCCTCGAAGCGCGTCTTGGCACTGCAACTATCCCGCCATTATACACCCACTGATAGGGCAGCCTCCTGGGGCGCTACTCACAGGTTCGGGCCCCTCTCTATTGGGCGGAAGCGGCAGCCTGGGAACCGCAATGCCCTGTACCCTCTAGCACAGGCCCGAGCCCCATCTCGCCCTGGACCCATGATCTATGCCGGCGGAACCCCCACCACGCCTCCCCCCAGAAGTCCGCCACTAGGTAACGGGGGCGAAGTTTTCTGGCCGCATGCCCTTGCTGGCGCCAACCCCTGTAACGTAGTGGGATACGTTGTGTGAAATGTAAAGTGCATGTGGTGTAGTGCATAGTTAGTTAGAGGAAATGTTTGGGAGAGTATGCTGGTCTACTCTCCATGTTATTGTCACACGGAGGAGGTCAGCAAAGGGGGATGGTTAGATAGCTAGTGAAACAGGAGCTCCAGCTCTCCCTATCACCAGCATTCCCATTCCCCTCGGGAGTACTACCCTGTTCGGCCCGTGCTACGGCCTCCTCCTGTGTGTGGATAGTTATGCCTGTGTTGTGGTATCAGGATTTCAGGGCCTTGAATGATGTGTGGGGATGTGGCCCATTAGGTATGCCATTGAGACTTAGAGTAGTTCTCGTTATTCTTAAAGTAGTTATTATTATTACTATTATTATTATTTGTGGTAGGTGGGGGCGCTCACCATCCACTCACTCGATGTAGCGCTGTTCTCGGGTGTCTGCCCTTTCCTCTCCTCCATCCTTCTTTCCTTCTATTCTCTTCTGTCTTTCTTTCCTTCATTCTTTCCTTGTCCTTCTGCCTACGGGTGACTTTACATTCCCTCTTCTGTTTTTCTTTCCTTCATTCTTTCCCCTTCCTTCAGCCTGTGGGTGACTACACTGAGTGACAAGTCAAATGGTTTCCTGTGCACCAGGAAACCATTTACTATGCTGGGTTGTAACCATATAACCAAATTTTGGCGCCTGGTGACTTAGTGGGTAATTGTGATGTTCCAATTGGATTGAGCTGGTGAAGGTTTATATCCAAGGGGTGGTTGGGGTTGATTGCTTATGTAATGCCACTCAGGGATGAGTGAGGCTGGTCACTCTCATCATAATTGTCGGGACCAATTACCTAGCCCCGGGCTCCTATGCTCCACATGGAGCAATGTAGGATTGGATGATGGATGGATGGATGAATTAATATTGAAAACATCTTGCATTTGGTATTGCCAAGTTATTTAACTCATATTTTCTCCAGATGATAATGTTCTTGCTGCCAACAAGCTACTTTTGTTAATCAAGGTTTGAAAGGAAAGAACTAATGTGTAGTATATTTTCAGGTGTGTGAGTTGACTGAGCCATGGAAACCGCCTACAGAGAGGGAGCAGGGGGGAGAAGAAAGCCAAATTAATACCAACCAGCTGCCACAATAATACCAGCCAGCTGCCTGGACAGGAAACCAGAAGTTCCCTTTCTCCTACGGTCCACCATCCTCCTCATTTGGAATAGGGAGCTGAGGGAGAAGGAAGGGGAGACTGAGGATAAGGTGGGAATGGAGAAGTATATGAGAGGGGGGGATCAGTGAAATGGCAGGAGACAGGGTTATTAAAGTACTTATTATTATTACTATTATTATTATTTGTGGTAGGTGGGAGCGCTCACCATCCACTCACTCGATGTAGAGCTGCTCTCGGGGGTCTGCCCTTTCCTCTCCTCTATCCTTCTTTCCTTCCATCCTCTTCTCTCTTTCTTTCCTTAATTCTTTCCTCATCCTTCTGCTTACAGGTGACTTTACACCCCTTCTTCTGTCTTCCTTTCCTTCATTCTTTCCCCTTCCTTCTGCCTGTGGGTGACTCTAGACTGAGTGACAAGCCAAATGGTTTCCTGTACACCAGGGAAACATTTACCATGCTGGATGGTTGTATCAGTACACGGCTAGCACCAATAAATATTATGTGTTCTGCTGTTTTAGTATAACTAGACCACCGTGTTGGATCGACGACACTGTCTTTAGTACACGTCAGCTACTCGCCGTCATTGCCCGACACTTCCCACCAAAGGTCCTCTGCCACTAGAAGGTGGAAGCTGGTCTGTTATTAAGTGGTAGCGTAAGGTGACAGAAATGAGCAGATTAAATCTCTCTTTATTGGGTACAGAATAATATAACTGCGACCCGAGAGCTATGTAAGAGCGATACCACCTCCCTTTATAACTATAAAACGGCTTCTGACGCTGTACGCTTTCCAAGCTGACTAGGGCGCGGTGCTGAGGTCAGCTAAAAAGTGAGGTGCCGAGCATTTACATATACTCTGGGCTTATGCAAAAAGTAGAGATAAATGACAACTCTACTAGCACATTATACACCTCTATAAAATGGTATTAAGTACATTCACATATACCAACATAATAAATGGTTCCCCAGGACTTTACACTTACGCACTATTCAGATATCTTTTCACTTCTCCTAACCTTCAATTTATAATTGAAACAGGGTGGCCCTGATGGTCTGCCATCCACCTTCTTTCTATACCACAGCTAACAGCGAAATGATATTTGGTTGTTCATCATTCACACTTCATTACACACTGTTAATTATGACTAAACAGCTTTAAAAATTATTATGTACAATGTGTGATACTACAACTTCATAGGGAAAAAGATGTTGACACCAGAACATGGTAATCATATAACCAAATTTTTGTGCCTGGTGACTTAGTGGGTAATTGTGATGTTCCAGTTGGATTGAGCTGGTGAAGGTTTATATCCAAGGGGTGTTTGGAGTTTATTGCTCACGTAATGCCATTCAGGGATGAGTGAGGCTGGTCACTCTCATCTTAAATGTTAGGATCAACTTGCCTCATTGGCCGATGTAGGATTGGATGATTTATTATTATTATTATTATTATTATTATTATTATAACCAGTTAAAGTACCTCATCTTACATGGGGGGAAAAGTGCAGGATTTTTTTTTTTCTTTTGGCTGTGACATCTTTTATTTTGCCAAAGGGACCTGTAGTATGGGGCCTTCTGCTGATGTCATATAGTTTATACTTGCTACCACCAGACTGTTTTATTCATATTAGGAGACAGGTTGACGAATGAAGAAGTGAAGGAACGTTGTGGGGTAGATGTGGATGTGGTTGAAAAGATTAGGAGAAATACACTGAGGTGGTTTGGACGTGTGGAGAGAATGGAGAATGAAAGACTGACTAAGAGGGTGTATGTAGGTAAGGTGGAGGGAGGGAGAGGGAGGGGTAGACCGAGGATGAGGTGGAGGGATGGAGTTGAGAGGTATATGAGGGAGGGGGGGGGTTAGTTGGGGGGAGGGGAGTCAAATGGTGGGTGACAGAGTGACTTGGAGGCGTTTTGTCTGCGGCCACCCTTTGCGGGATTAGGGCGTCGGGCTATAGATAGATAGGAGACAGCCCTCTCTGTGAAGAAATTAAGTCTATGTACAACCCCGTTTCCTACTACCTATTTATCTAAACTGCTATCTTTTCATATTCAGTCTTGAGTAGTAACACAAGAATAATACTAGTCATTAAGAATTATGTAAATAATGCAGAACCATAGGATTGTCATGTTCTGCTACAGTCCACAATCTTCCTTTCTGGGAATAAGGAAGTACATGAGGGACTATTACCAGGGAATTGAGCCAGACAAATGATGTAAAATGGATTTGTTCCTATTTGTTCTCGTGTACTAGTAGCTGTAGTAGTTGCAACCCCAGGCCCATCAGAATATGAATTCAGTGGATGGCAGGCTGAGTTACCCTTCTGTAGTCCACCTTTCTCCTGTTGGGGGATAGGGAAGGCAATCTCCCCCCTTTCATCCTAGTAGTGCCACTCCAGCACCAATACATTAAGAGTTAACTAAGATCTGTATTGAACACCTCCACAGACAAAGAGTTAAATTATCAACAGAGCTGAGATTATCTCCTAAAAACCTGTCACATTTTCAGGGGCTGCCTGTGAAACTCGTGTTGGTGTTTCCGTTGTTGCTGTGTTGGTGTTACCACTGCCGACGGGGTTAGTGATGCTGCGATGGGGTTAGTGATGCTGCGATTGATGTCGATGCTGCGATTGGGTTAGTGATCCTGCGATTGATGTCGATGCTGCAGTGGGATTAGTGATGCTGCAATCGATGTCGTTGCTGTGATGGGGTTAGCAATGCAGCAATCGATGTCGATGCTGCGATGGGCGACAATGCTACATTGGGGTTGGTGCTGCAGGCTCCTTGCAACACAGTGGCCTTTAACCTGTGGGGAAATTAACTGGTCAGAAGAGGTTACCGTAGGCCATCTGTCTTCAAATCTTATCTACTGCTACTACTACACCTACCACTACAACTACGGCTATTACCGCCCTTCTGAAAAGTGAGTTAGAAAATTTTTGGTTTGTCCACCTTGACTTGGCAAAGATTTGTGTCATTTACAGCCCAATCCCCAAAGCCCTGAAGCAGAGTAAGACAAGGATGGCAATACTTTCACTTTGCATCCTTTCTAAATCACTCTTAGCCAAGTTGAGATGTACAGAGTATTACAGTTGCTCCCCTACTTATGAAATTTTAATTGAGAATTCCTCACCCCATCCTTGGGTGGGAAAAGGAGGCAGAGCTGTTGATAATGATAATGCCTAATGATGAGAGCTAATGATAATGCCTAATGATAATAATTAGGATTAGTGGCAGTGCCAGGCTCAGTAGGCTAAGTAGATCTTTCCACCACTAGAGTATACAGTGCCAGTTAACTTAATCTAGGTACTCATATTACTTGCTCATTGACAACAGCGACAATGATGATGATGCTGATGATGATAGGATAGGATGCTGCAGTGCCAGGAATCAATCCCTGGCACTAAGAGGCCATGAGTTTTGTAAGAATAATACCACAAGACCTAATAAAATCTCAAGCCTGAAGGGTGGTGGAGTGACTATTGTTGACTGGTTAGTAAGATTGTTGAATGTGTGCTTTGAGGAAGGTATGGTGCCAATTGACTGGGCAAGTGCTTGTATGGTCCCGTTGTATGAAGGCATGGGTGATAAGTATGAATGTACTAGCTTTAGGGGTATAAGTCTGTTGAGTGTTGTAGGTAAGGTGTATGGTAGAGTGTTAATTATGAGAGTTAGAGAGGGTACAGAGGGAGTGATTGGTGATGAGCAGTGTGGCTTTAGGAGAGGGAGGGGATGCGTTGATGAGGTGTTTGCTGTGAGACAAATGTGTGAAAAGTATTTAGCGAAAGGTAAGGATGTGTTTTGGGCATTTATGGATTTAGAGAAAGCGTATGATAGAATTGATAGGGAGGCTTTGTGGACTGTTTTAAGATTGTATGGACTTGATGGTAGGTTACTAAAAGGGGTGAAAAGTTTTTATGTAAATAGTAGAGCGTGTGTAAGAGTGGGAAATGCTGTGAGTGAGTGATTTCCTGTGAGAGTGGGGCTGCGATAGGGATGTGTGATGTCGCCTTGGTTGTTTAATATTTACATGGATGGTGTTGTAAGGGAGGTGAATGCAAGAGTTTTAGGTGGAGGTCTGAGTCTGGTGAATGTTGATGGTGGAGAGTGGAATCTGAAGCAGCTGCTGTTTGCAGATGATACTGCACTGGTGGCTGATTCAGAGGAGAGATTGAGACAGTTGGTAGAGGAGTTTGGAAGGGTGTGTGAAAGGAGGAAATTGAAAGTAAATGGGAATAAGAGTAAAGTGATGAAGTGTACGAGGTTGGTAGATGGTAGGGGGATGAATATAGTTTTGAATGGCGAGTTGTTTGAGGAGGTAGAGTGTTTTAAATATCTAGGGTCACATGTTTCTGTGGATGGAAGAATAGATGCAGAAGTGAAGTTTAGAATAAATGAAGTAGGAAAAGTGCTGGGAGGAATGAAAAAGGTGTTTAGATGTCGTTCGCTTAGAATGGATGTAAAGAGAAGGCTGTATGAGGGTGTTGTGGTACCGACTGCATTGTATGGGGCTGAAACATGGAATATGGGTGTAGCAGAAAGGAAAATTTTGAATGTAATGGAGATGAGGTGTCTGAGGAGTATGTGTGGAGTGATGCGTATGGATCGAGTGCGGAATGATGAAGTGCGATGGAGACCTGGAGTTGTTCGGGAGATGGCTGGTAGAGTTGAGCAGAGGGTGTTGCGATGGTTTGGGCATATGGAGAGAATTAATTATGATCGATTGGTGAAAAAGATAACTAGATCTGATGTGAGAGGTGTAAGGCTGAGAGGAAGACCACAAATAGGATGGATGGACAGTGTGAAGAGAGCGCTAGATGCAAGAGGGACGTCTGTTGAGCAAGGAAGAGTGGCTGTGCGTGACAGAAATGGGTGGAGAGAAATTGTGAATGAATAAGTGATGACGCAGCGCTGAGGGGATATTCTCCCCCATTTGGTCTGATCAGCTATTTCAGGTCAGGTGCGGGTAAGGGGATGAGTCTGTTATGATGTGGCAGGGGTAAAGCAGCTCTGCTGTCGGGCCCTGCTGCGGATGTCACTGATTGCATTGCGCAGTTGGCCATTGTGCAGTGTGGTGCGGTGAGGATGTGTCCGTTCTCCCCTTTGGGGCTAAGATGCGAATGAACGTCTTTGAATGGATGAGTAAATGGGGAGTGTGTCCTCCTGTCACAGCTACCTCCCTTTCCTTGGGGGAAGCAGCCTAGGTATATAGATGGATAGATAGATAGTGTATCAGTGCATGTGTGTATCAGTGCCTATTAGTGCCTGCGTGTATCAGTGCCTGCGTGTATTACTGTGCGTGCATGCGTTGATCAGTGCTTGTATCAGTGTTTGCGTGAATGAATATGTGCGCACTCTTTCAGCCTCTTCCATTTTGGACTGAAAGAATCATTCCATTTCCTCCACTTCCAAACCCAGCATCCTCTCACGTTTACCTCATTCAGTTGTATGCACTCACCTCTGCATCATGTTCTTTGTCTTTGCCTCCTTCTCTCTGTCTCAGTCTCTTTCTTGGTCTTTCTACCCTTCTCCTTACCTGATTTCCTCTCCTCAGTTTTCCCTGGCCTTGTAACTGATCCAATCTCTCTCTCTCTAAATCTTCCTCTGCCTGTGCCTCTGTCTCTCTGTTAGTCTCTGCTTCCGTCTGTCTCTTTCTTTGTCTGTCTCGGCAGTTCCACTTAAGGTGAAGAATTTTGAGATGTCATAAGTTGAATAAAATCTCGTGGTAGTTGCAATAATTAAATCTAGTAGACATCGTATTGAAGGGGTTCATTATAGTGTGGATACCGACAAGCAATTTTATTCATTTAGGAAGCAGACTTCCTTACTTGAAAGGGTGAGCTTTAGTCTTCATTTCCCCCTCATTACTGTTAGGTCATCGGATTGAAGGTTAGATGTCATAAGCTTTTGGCCCATATTATATGTGACTCTTGAGATTCCCTAACACCTTTTTTCATAGCGAATTATTTTGTATATTACACCTTGGTGTCATTCTGAAGGTTACTGATGGAAATTGTGTCTATATCAAAACAATAAACGCAACATACTAAAGAATCCTTAAGGTTTAATACACATAAATCCCTAAAAAAAAAAAAAAGGATGCTATGAAACCTATGTCGCTTGGCACTGCGTCGGGAGTGTTTGTAATGATATTATTGACTGACTTTAGTAAGTGGTTTGTGAGATCTGGTATGTATGTATATGCACTTGAATGTCCACACGTACTTGCTGCTTCTATCTGTCTGTCTATCTATCTGTCTATCTATCTATCCATCATGCTATCTATTATGATTTGTAATTATAATATTGAGTCCTGACATATACACGCTACGTCTCCAATCCTGGCTGAAAGAATTAGAGGGTGTTAGTGTGGGTAGCACACACGTCTACATGTGTATTCTATTCACACGTACACACACACACATGCTACTCTACATATTCTGTTCACACACATGGTACTCTGTATGTGTGTTCTGTTAACACATACAAACACTTACGCACACACACACTACCCTATGTCTGTCCTGGCCTGAGTGTAAGTGTAGTCTATTCATAAACCCACACACATAAACAACTACTCTGACTACCCTATGTCTGTCCTGGCCTGAGTGTAAGTGTAGTCTATTCATAAACCCACACACATGAACAACTACTCTGTGTGTCCTGGCCTTTGTGTGTATGCATGTGGATATCAGTCAAGTACACACGTTTGCGCACACACACACACACACACACATACACACTACTGTCCTGGCCTTTGTGTGTGCATGTGGGCATTACTCAAGTACACACAGCTTCAAGCGCACATGCACACACACACACACACACACACACACACACACACACACACACACACACACAACCACGTCCTCCTCGTGCGATACTTGACTTTGGAAGGACCGACCAACAAAAGACCGGAATGCATAAACCACTTTGACAATGCAGTAAATTTAGGCGTTTCGACAGGGACGAAGACTTTTACGAGAGAGTGAAATAGGGAGAGAAAGACTGAAGCCAAAACGTAGGTCACAGAATCAGATGGGAGGAGGGGGTTGTGTTTATAACGCTCTCTGAGTCTTATTTTAAGCCAGTCTTGCCTAACTTATCCATATTTGCTCGAACTGAACCTGGCCTAACCTCGAGTGACCTAATTCAACCTAAAATAACCCAAACTAATCTAACTTAACCTCACCTAACCCAGTCTAATTGTATTTAACCTCACTATCTCACGTAACCTCCCCATACCTAAACTAACTAATTCTGACGCAGCCTAACTGCATCTAACCCTGCCTAATCCTACCCAGTCTCACTTAACCATACCATACCCGACCTAACGAAACCCATTCAAGCCTCAAATGACCAAATCCAACCGAAACCTAACCCAGGCTAACCCAACCCAATAGAACCCAACCCAAAATATATCAAAACCGAGCTATTCTAAAGCAATCTAACCTAATCCGTCTATATCTAGTCGATCTGAACCCAACCCAACCAAAAATTATCTAATCAGACCAAACCCTGCCCAAAGTGACCTAACCTAACTTTCGGTCGCCCATAAAATCGCTATATTAGAAATTATGTTCTCTGAAAGTCTACGGGTGTAACAGTCCAAGTTTCGCCGGTTCTGTGTACAAGTAGAAGATGGTGTGTGTGTGTCTGTCTATGTGTGTGTGTGTGTGTGTGTGTGTGTGTGTGTGTGTCTATGTGTCTGTGTGTCTGTGTCTGTGTCTGTGTGTGTTTACGGTGTGTGAGTTGTGTTCTGTAAAGAAAAATTTATACTCTCTCTCTCTCTCTCTCTCTCTCTCTCTCTCTCTCTCTCTCTATATATATATATATATATATTTACATATATATATATCTTTACTCCAGTTCAGTTTAGAAGTGCATGTGTAAGTCTGTGTCTGACCTTTTACCATATATGTCTGTTTGATTCGCAACGGCTACAATATATCATCTTGCCTGGTCATTGGTCATTACTTACAGCCTCGTATCTGCATAATAAACCGTGAAATATTTAATTGGCGAACCGTGGCAGGAATACGAGAGATAAAGAGGTGGGATAAGAGAAAAAGAGCAGAGAGGAAAACCAAAAAAAACAGAGTATGAGATAAAGAGAGCAAATGACTGAAACAAAACGCAGAAAGGCATGAATGGGGCCAGAAAAAGTGAAAAAAAGAAGAACGATAAAAAGAACGCAGGATAACAGTAATATACGGCTTGGATAGGTAGCTCTGAGGTCTGATTAGGACTATGAGGAGTGCAAGTATAAGCAGACGAGACTACGTGGTTCAGAGGCTGATGAAGGCTATGAGAAGACCATGCATGATTTGAGAGAGTTTTCATCGTATAATCAGAGAGGACGTGTACGACTCCCAATATGGTGTGTGTCTATCTATCTATCTATTGCCAGACGCCTCAATCCCGTTTGGGGTGGCCACAGACAAATCGCCTCCAAGTCGCCCTGTCCCCCGCCATTTCACTGCCCTGCTCCCAACTCACACGCCCCCCTCTCTCATATACCTCTCCACCCCATCACTCCATCTCATCCTCGGCCTCCCTCTCCCTCTTCCCCCCTCCACCTCACTCACATACACTCTCTTCGTCAGTCTTTCACCCTCCATCCTCTCCACATGGCCAAACCACCTCAGTGTGTTCCTCATAACGCTTCCTATCACATCTACATCAACACCACAACGCTCCTTTATATCTTCATTCGTCAGCCTGTCTCTCCACGTGACTCCAGAGGCTCCTCTTAAATAACACATTTCCACTGCTCTCACTCTTGACTTGTGTCCTTCCAACAATGTCCAAGCTTCACTTCCGTGTAATCATCAGTAAAAAGCCTTGCACGAGGGTGGTCGGAATCTAAAAACATGCTCTTGACACATCACTAATAAGAGGAGTGTAATAGATAATAAACACCGTTGCACGAGAGACAGGTGGGAGGCTTTGGATACATACCATCAACAGATTACCAATAGGACGAGTGTAATAGACACCCATGTAACAGAGACGAGTAAACACCCTAGCCTGAGAGATGGGGATCTGTAAACACACCAGTGATGTTACCAATTGGAAGAGTGTAATAGACAGTAAACATCTTTACTTGAGAGAAGGCGGAAAGCTTTAGAAACATTCCAGTAATATATTAACCTCCATATTAAAGAAAGCACTGAGATATCTATTAACGCTTGCCATAAAAGAATGAACCTGAGTCTGTTATCTCGCAGCCACATACGAAAAGACATAAAACAAGGCATACCCAGTGACTTTCAGTACAGCAACGTGTCTTCAAGCCTATTCTTACTTCAGACGATTTTATTCAACTTGGACAACGTATCTCCTAATGAAACTTGGGCAGGATATCTGGTAAACAAGGCTGTATCTACTGCAGTTTTTCTAATTCCAGTATTTTCCACGACGCTCTTATATAATCGTCCACAGAGCGAAATAAACTGAAAACATTTGCTGTATTCCGGAAGAAGCAATCGTATCTATAAAAGGAACTGTTCTTAAGCAGTTCACCTTTAGTCACACGAGACATACAAGCATATAAAGCTTCAGTAACACAAAGCACAAACAAAATATATAAAACAGACGAATAACGGAGCACCAGATACAGAAAACACATGGAACACGAAGCAAACACACACACACACACACACACACACACACACACACACACACACACACACATGTATACATAAAATATTCACACATTCACTCACACGTGCACCAGGCAAGCATATATAAAAAAAAATGTTAGTGTACACCATGCATGAGATAACATGTACGTGCAGAGATATTCGCAAATTGGAATGACAATTTTTTATGCCTTATTCTGAGAGAAATCCACATTTATAATAGTTTTATGTAGCCATATAATGTGCAGTTATAGTAATCATTCCATTTTCCTTGCAGGGACAGTGTGTACCTTCCTCCTCTGTTTTCACCCATCTCAGGATCTTTGGTGAGTACAATGAATATTGAGAAAACTACTCCATTATATAGCACAGTACCTAGTAAGTAAGTAATTGATTTATAATAAGTTAATTCTGATAAATATGATGAGTATGCCATTAGTTCGTCCATACATACTTAGATATTTGGGTTTATATATCAACATAGGAACTAGATGAGAGTCGTGTTGTCCTGGTTATAACCCATAAGGTACATGTATAAGATATCGTTACAGTACGTCTTAATTCTGATCAGTGTGACAGATATGCCATTAATTCAGACATTATGTTAAGCATTTGGAAGCTTCCGGTGTTGCTGTTTGCTGATGATACAGTATTGTTGAGTGAAGATGACTGAGAGTTGCAAGGTTTGGTGAATGAATTTGGGACAGTGTATAGGAGGAGGAATCTGAAAGTTAATGTAAACAAAAGTAAAGTTATGGTATTCGAGAGGAATGAAGTCACAGAGTGTGCAGTGAGGTTAGTTGGTGAGGGTATGGAGAATGTGAGTGCATTCAAGTACTTGGGTAGTGTGATGAGTAAGGATGGAACTTTGGGGGATGAAGTGCGTGAAAGGGTACAGCAGGGAAGGAAGGTTGTTTGTGCACTGAAAGCAATGATGAGAAATAGGGAGGTGAGTATGGAAGTTAAGAAGTCACTGCATGATAGTATTGTGATCCTTACCCTGACGTATGAAAGCGAGGCGTGGACCTTGGAAGAGGGGAACAAGTCAAGAGTGAGAGCAGTGGAAATGAGTTACTTGAGAGGAGCATGTGGAGTGACGTGGAGGGACAGGTTGACGAATGAAGAAGTGAAGGAACATTGTGGGGTGGATGTGAATGTGATTGAGAAGATTAGGAGAAATGCACTGAGGTGGTTTGGACATGTGAAGAGAATGGAGAATGAAAGACTAAATAAGAGGGTGTATGTAGGTGAGGTGGAGGGAGGGAGAGGGAGGGGTAGACCGAGGATGAGGTGGAGGGATGGAGTTGAGAGGTATATGAGGGAGGGGGGGGGGTGAGTTGGGAGGTGGATAGTCAAATGGTGGATGACAGAGCGACTTGGAGGCGTTTTCTCTGTGGCCACCCTTTGCGGGATTAGGGCGTCGGGCTATAGATAGATAGATAGATGTTAAGCATATGGGTTTACATACCAACATAGGAACTAGACGAGGCCCATGTTCACGATATAACCATCTCAGTGTAAGATGTCGTTACAGTAGGTCTTGATTTCACTGTGTCGATAACTATTCATATGGAAGAATACGATTCTGGTCGGGCTTAATTCGTTCTATTATGGCACTTCCGACAATTTCACTGTGTGGGTACAGTATCTTTTATAAGTTACAGTAGGTTTCTTTTGTGTGGATAATAATGACGTAAAAAAAAATAAGAGGAATGGGGAGACTGTATTAGAACACACACACACACACACACACACACACACACACACACACACACACACACACACACACACACACACACACACGCACACACACACGGACTTTAGTAAGTGGTTTGTGAGAACTGGTATGTATGTATATGCACTTGAATGTCCACACGTACTTGCTGCTTCTAGCGGTCTGTCTGTCTGTCTATCTGTCTATCTATCTATCTGTCTATCTATCTATCTATCATGCTATCTATTATGATTTGTAATTATAATATGGAGTCCTGACGTATACACGCTACGTCTCCAATCCTGGCTGAAAGAATTAGAGGGTGTCAGTGTGGGTAGCACACACGTCTACATGTGTATTCTATTCACACGTACACACACACACATGCTACTCTACATATTCTGTTCACACACATGGTACTCTGTATGTGTATTCTGTTAACACATACAAACACATACGCACACACACACTACCCTATGTCTATCCTGGCCTGAGTGTAAGTGTAGTCTATTCATAAACCCACACACATAAACAACTACTCTGTGTGTCCTGGCCTTTGTGTGTATGCATGTGGATATCAGTCAAGTACACACGTTTGCACACACACACACACACACACACACACACACACACACACACACTACTGTCCAGGCATTTGTGTGTGCATGTGGGCATTACTCAAGTACACACAGCTTCAAGCGCACACGCACACGAACACACACACACACACACACACACACACACAGATAGATAGATAGATAGATAGATAGAATTTTATTGACCACAGCTACAAATAATCATACACATTATTTTAAAGATTGGTCCAGTAAAAGTACATATATAATAATACAATGAAATACTAAAAACAAATTACAACACCCTAAAGGGAATTCATAGATAAAACAGCGGCACGACAGTGAAAAGCACTGACTACACCTGCCTTTGTAACTCCAAGTAAATATAATGATACAAACTCTCACATCAGAAACAACGCCCACCCTGGATTTCATATCAGCTTCAAAGAAAAATCAAAGACACAGATGCTCAAAGTATATAAAACACGTACTCCTTAACTTAAAGTAATATGAACAGTGACCTTTATGTACCCAGGAATAACATATGCTTTATCTATTTACTTCCTTCCTTTAAACATCTATGTTTTATACTTTATAAGTATCCAAGATCTTGAAAATTATAGTACATCTTTGAACATCATCATATCTATTAGAAAATATATCTGTGATAGTTGAAAAATTATAAACGTCTCTCAAGTGTTGCGTCATAGCACATTCTTGTACCACATGAATCTCATTTTGTATCTCACCACACTCACATACCTTCTTCTCTACTGGCAGCCTTCCACGTCCCCTTCTGTTCCATCGGCCCACCTCTATTGCTAGAGAATGTGCTGACACTCGGAACCGCGTAAGAGCAACGCGATAGTGTTCACTTACATAGTTATTCTGTCTGTATACTGAATGGACATTTAATTCTGGGTTTATTTCCATATATGTTTTACGTTTGGAAGACTCTGAGTTGGAAATTATGGCCTTCAGGTCCCGAATCCTTCAGCTATATCATCCCTTTCATTATGTAATAAATTGTTAATGTATGTATGGGTCTGGTATTGATTGTTCATAACAGTATTAATGGCTAAAACTAATGGGTCATCATCCATTCCTTGCCTCTCATTCCACATCTTACGAAAAAACTTTCTTTGCTTGCATTTAACTAAGGACTGTAACTGAGGATAACCAGATTCTACATAACACAAGTCATTACACGTAGTTAACCTAACATTTAAAAGACTTTTTAAAGACCAATTATACAACCTCACAACCGGTCTCAGGTCCGCACCCAGCCAAGACTCACATCCATATAAAATAGCCGACACCAAACAAGCATCAAACACACGCTTCTTAACACAAAAAGGAATGTCATTATTTTTCCTTAAAAATGAAATGAATTTGATGACATGAGTCATTTTGGCGTCTGCGTGAGCCCTGACCGATGACGAAACTGAGCCGTCAGCCGTAAATGGTGAACCAAGATACATATACTGAGTACACTGTTCTACCGCCAGACCCTCTACCCGCAAATCTTCCTTATCCTCAGGCGTACCATGTATTACAAAAAAATTTGTTTTTTCTCCGTTCAGTTTCATACCATACTCATCACAATATTGCATCATCAGTGACAACTTATTAATCATCCCACTGCGCGGAGTGGAGAGCAGCACAGTATCATCCATCTGCATTAAAATATGTAGCCACCTCAAGAATCCGTCATCACCACAATGATCTTTTATCAATTTAATCAAATCGTTCACGTATAATATAAAAAACAAACAAGATGTAGGGGATCCCTGACGAACTCCCAGTGTGGCAGCAAACATGGCAGTACCAATAATGCTCTCTGTAACATTATATACAGCACCAATAGCACCCAACATAACCATACCACATCCAAGACGCTTTAAAATTCTTATTAGAATAAGTCTTTGTACCCGGTCATAAGCCTTACTAAAATCAACGAGTGTTACAAATAACTTTTTCTTTTTCTTTCTAGCTAAATCTGTTAGGAGGCGTAATGTCACTATGTGCTCCACACAGCCACGACCCCTTTGCGCTCCTGCTTGTTCACGATACGGCTTAAACCACATCTCCAAACGGGAGCACAACACCATATCATAGAGTTTGGAGATGCTATCTATTATACTTATGCCTCTATAATTCTTAACATCCTTTCTATTCCCTTTCTTAAAAATAGTAATCAACTTGGCCCTAGTCCAAAGTGCAGGATATTGTGCGTTAGAGAATATCACATTAAACATATTAACAATAAGCATTATCCACTGGGCAGGCAACAGCTTAAAAATCCCTGGTGCAATGCCATCTGGCCCACAAGCTTTTTCTGCTTTGAGCTTACTAATTTGTGCATTAACCTCTGCAGGGGAGATGGGGTTATCTAACACAGGTATAGTTACATTGCTATGTCGGCATTCATCAAGATTATCTATATCAATATTCATTAACTCTTCATAGTAGCCACGAAATTCTTCATCAGAGGGTCTATTGTTAGCCTGTAATTCATCATTTAAGTCTCCCTTCCAACTGATTGCCTGCCACACCCGTCTATCATCCCTGTCCTGCATCAGCCTCTCCCAGCGGGATAAGCTACTATCACCACCACCGAGAACGCCCACAGCGCTTCGGCTAGCTCTTGCACATTCGTACAAAGCATCAGCAATATTATGAGCAAGATTATCTATATTATGTTCATCCTCGCAATTGGGAACATCAAGAAATTGTACATTATTTCGAAACATATCCAAATCTATTGTTGAAAACTTAATTGGACTGCGAGCCACCGAACTACTCTCCCTGACATTTAACAGCGATGCATGACCTCCAAGGTGACATGCACGGCGGTATAGGGAGTCTACACTAGTAACTGGGATATTTACCTCAATGCTAACGGGAGCATGATCCGATGGCAAACATTCCATATTATGCACACACAAGGATTTAATATCATCAACCAATCCACACGATACCACACACACATCCAACTCTGACACCCAACTACCTCCTTTACGAAAACTCAGATCACCTTTAAAATGATTAGTCGTCGTCTTTAGGTTATTTAGTACCAACATCTTGTTGTCTATGCAAATCGTAGATAGTACATAAGCATTGTCATTAGGGGCATTTATAGTGTCGTGTATAACTGGGTAGCAATACATATAGGCATCAGGAATATCACTACGGGAAGGTAACTCCCGAACATATTTACCAAATCTGGAATTAAGATCGCCCACAATTACACACCTGCAATCACCAACTCATTCGCCTTCCCTATCACACCATCCTCCTCCTCACTCTCACCTGCCTCTCTTTCCTCGCTCACCTCCCCCACCCCACCCTCAACCTCACCATACCCACAAACCCTTTCCCCCACTTCACCCTTACCTGACCCACCACCACCTTCCTCCGATTCTGATCCTTCACCAACCTCACCTCCGCCTGCATCTCCTCCGGCTACCCCACCTCCTCCAACCCGCCACCCTCAATCACCGCCCGCTACGCCCACCACCAACACTGCACCACACCACCCATCACCAACTCCCACCTTCACCGCCGCGGAAACAACCACCACCACCGTACCACCACAACCAGAGACGAAAATTGAGAGGGTGCTATAGCGCCACCACGACCGCCCACCTGTCAGAATCCGAGGGACCCCCCACCTTCTCCGCCTCCTACGCCGGACTGACCACCCATCCTCCCTCCGGCTCACTCTCAACCCCCATCAGGAGCCCAACACCACCACCCACTGGGTCAGCCTCCTCCAACACCTCACCCCGGCCCACCAGACAGCCACCTCCAGTCACAGGGTCGTGACTTTTACAAAGCGGAGGGTGGTAAAATGCCCGCCGTGCCCGCCGCCGGACCTCCCACCTCACCACCCCCCACCCCACCACCGGGCCGCCAACGCACCACCACCCCAGGAGGATACAACATTGGGGTTAGTGACCCCGATCAAGAGGGTCATCAGGACACTAAAATCCTGAGCCCCTGTTCCCCGCAACTGCCCCAACACCAGGTGACCAGGGAAAGGCAACTACCTTGAGGGCGGGACAACCATCGTCAGAAAAGGGGTGGGACTGAACTAGCTTCAGTCCCAGGTAACACCGTATTGACGGCAATTGTTACACCCTCTAGGGCAGGAGGCCCAAGACTACGGCCTAATAAAGTGTACGAGGGTAAGGCGACCCAAGGCTCCGGCCTTAGTACACCCCAGAGAGAGAGTTGCCCCAGTGCATCCCTCTCCTGCTGTTCTCCCCTACAGGAGCAACACCGCGCCGACAGTCTCTATACGTGGCGGGGAAGGAGCGGCCTTGTACGCCCTTCAGTTGCTTCTGGTCGGAAAGATCAGCTCCCGGCTACGGCCAGAGTACGTACCAAGGAAAAGAGCCCCTGCTATCGTACGTGTAGCTTTTCCCTACTACGGGAGCACCACCGCGCCACATTAACACTTTTTTCGATTTTCATCTTTCTTCCTCCAGATGATTTTCTTCAACTCTGGAGAGAAATTTCGTACTGGAGGGGTTAGATACAGTCACCATCAACCCCTTTACTACGAGGGGATCTCCTAAGCTGAATAAAATCGTCCGGTTACCTAGAACAAAGTAACTAAGTCATTCTCTGTCTGAAGGGGTTATTGTGTCTGTCCCATCATCCCGAGAGGGTTTCTTTAAGCTCCAGGAAATCGTCTAAATGTAGCAAAGTGTAAACATGACGTCAGAGCTTGGTCTAGGCGCCACAGATCGATTCCCGGAGGTGAACAAAGGTTTTTATATCATATAGACGTTTTATATTTTATATTTTGCAACTTTCAGAGGCATTTACTCAGCTTTAGGAGTCTTATGGATAGGCTCAATCAAACGTATCGAACCTCCCATGTTAGAAAAAATAGCTTACAGAAATGCGTCCTCTTACTGAAGGGACGGAATGGGCAGATCGAGTGACTAAGATATTGAATTATGTATAAGACTGGTTTTGTTGTTATTTCTATTATTATTATTATTATTATTATTTCAGGCAAATGTCCCAGGCTTCTAGACTGGCTGACTAGCGAATGTTATTAAGTCTCCCGTGGCTCCGTGCTCCTTCCACTCAAGAGCCTGCACTTCACGCATTCCACGCACAAGATGGCGCCACCGCTGCATTCTTGCGAAGACGAGAGGTCAAGAGGACAACACTTGCTTTTTGTTTGTTTGTTTACTGTAATTGCTTAAAGTTGTGATCCCTCCAACTTGAATGCTCAGTTGTAACTATAGATAACTAGAATACGATGCTAGTCACGAAGAAGGGCTATGAAAAGATACAGAGCTCGTAGTATTGGCTGGATGAATCACTCTTTCGTGATAATCAAAGACGGTGAATAAAACCCACACTTGTAGACGAAGAATATAATTACCAAACAGTTTCGGTGGACACTGCCACCATCTTCAGTGGTCAAGATAGTGAGAGGGAGTGACATACTGACACTGTGTGTGATATTCGCCCCGGCGTACCGGGGCACGGGCAAACCATATATACTGACACTACAAGGGTTCCTTTTTATGCCTGTGTGTGTGTGAAAGGGTGGGGTAAAGGTGAGGTGGGGTGGGGTAGATTGTAAGCGGGGATTAACCCAAGGGGGATTTTGGGGGGGACATTACCGGACAGGTCAGGTGTAATTCCTATCTGACCTTACCTGTGTCGTAGCAGGAAGAGACAGTCTCTTCCTGCTACGACACAGGTAAGGTCAGATAGGAATTACACCTGACCTGTCCGGTAATGTCCCCCCCAAAATCCCCCTTGGGTTAATCCCCGCTTACAATCTACCCCACCCCACCTCACCTTTACCCCACCCTTTCACACACACACAGGCATAAAAAGGAACCCTTGTAGTGTCAGTATGTCACTCCCTCTCACTATCTTGACCACTGAAGATGGTGGCAGTGTCCACCGAAACTGTTTGGTAATTATAGTCTTCGTCTACACGTGTTGGTTTTATTCACCGGCTCGTAGTATTTTCTTCTTTTAACTAAGATACATGAAATAAGCTGCAAAAATACGAGCTTACTTAATGTAAATGAATTATAGTACGTTCAGGATGGAGGGAAGGCATTTTGTATTTTGTTTGTGATGTTATAGTGCAGTGGTTCCCAACCTTTTTGGTCCTGTGGCCCCCCGAGAAAATTATGATAAGCTCCATGGCCCCTATATAACTCAGATCGTATATTTATATATTTTTAATATTTGATATTGTGCAGAAAACGGTAATTACCCCAATATACTTAAGGCTAAACTAGCACAGTAAGGTATATTTCATACTTGATTTCTGTCAGGTTTTACCCAGACCAAATAACTTATAATATCTTATATTACCAATAAGGCCCATGGCCCCCCAGTCAATGTCCCATGGCCCCCTTGGGGGCCATGGCTCCCAGGTTGGGAACCGCTGTTATAGTGTCTCTCAGGATCCTAGGATCCTGTCTCGGCTGAACCAAATTGTCTGGCGTCAGCTGGAACATGATGCTAGAGTTATGTCGGTCGTGAGGGGGTTAATGGTGACGGTATTGACACTGTCAGGCTCGTATGACTCACTGAGTCGAATAAAATCGTCTGAGTCAGCTGAAATGGGGTACTAGAGTTGTCCCGAGCATCACTCAGGGGGTTAAAATCCTAACCCTCTGGTGCTTGGGACAACTCTAGTATTCCATTCCAGCTGACAGACGATTTTGTTCGGCTGAGTGAGTCATAGGAGCCTGACAGTTACTACACTGTCACCATTAACCCCCACATGACCGGCATAACTCTGGTATATCATGTTCCAGCTGACGCCAGACAATTTGGTTCAATTTGGTTCAACCAAATTGTCTGGCGTCAGCTGGAACATGATGCTAGAGTTATGTCGGTCGTGAGGGGGTTAATGGTGACAGTATTGACACTGTCAGGCTCCTATGACTCACTCAGTCGAATAAAATCGTCTGAGTCAGCTGAAATGGGGTGAGTCATAGGAGCCTGAGAGTGTCAATACTGTCACCATTAACCCCCTCACGACCGACATAACTCTAGCATCATGTTCCAGCTGACGCCAGACAATTTGGTTCAGCCGAGTGGGTCTGGGGCCTGGGGGGCACTAAATGAAAATATCCAAAATATATTAAAGGGGGAGCTATATCAATTTTGCCACAGGAGGTATACCAAAATTGGACTTTTTAATAAAACCCCCTCCTCTCTCACTCCCTGTGTTTTGTATATACCCTTCTCTGTTTGCCTGTGGTGTGTCTGCTGATTGCCTGTGGTGTGTCTGTCCCACCCTCTGTGTGTGTGGTGTCTACTGTGTGAAGGTGGCTGTGTAAGTGTCGTGTGTGTGTGTGTGTGTGTGTGTCTACTGTGTGAAGGTGGCTGTGTACGTGTCGTGTGTGTGTGTGTGGTGTGTCTACTGTGTGAAGGTGGCTGTGTACGTGTCTTGTGTGTGAAGGTGGCTGTGTACGTGTCGTGTGTGTGTGTGGTGTGTCTACTGTGTGAAGATGGCTGTGTACGTGTGTGTGTGTGTGTGGTGTGTCTACTGTGTGAAGATGGCTGTGTACGTGTCGTGTGTGTGTGTCGATGTGCGTATGTATGTAGTAGTGTGTGTAAGTGTCTTAAGTGTGTGAGCTGAAGTGTAAGTATGGGGCCTTGTGGTTTTAAGGAAAGCCTGCTACGCAAACTTCCCTCAGCCACATTTTAAAGAAACCTCTATCACACCGGGACTTGAACCCGGGTCTTCCTGAATAGCAAGCCAACACCATGCTGACCCTGCCACTGCGGCCCCACAAGGATAGCGGCTAAAACTTCTACTGTATTTTATTTCTTTACATGTTACAAAAAATGGGAAATTGGACAACATGCATAGACTTAACTAAATTTTCATGTACCTATTAATGTCGCTTTAGGAGGAGATATTTCGAAATTTCCTGAGCTACTTGGAATACCTAAGCCTGCAGTTTAATGCTAATCATGAACAAGTGCTATGGAAAGAATATAGAGCAGTTGCTACTTATATAAAGGGAGAAAGTAAAAACTGCAACTTTGTCTGCTTTCCAACGGCAGGACTTACACGATTAACCATATATTACATAAACTTAACACACTGAGTGACACAGAAACTAAACATATGATACAAATTCTTTAATGAAACTTATAACGAGAGTACAAATGACAAAATATACACTGCACAGGAAGACAGTACAGTACTCAGTGGTCATACTCTGAGAATGAAAGCCTATCTGTTGTACCGAATTATAAACGGAAGAGATTAATCGCTAAATTTGATCCACAGTAAAATAATAATAATAATAATAATAATAATAATAATAATAATGAATACATAAAACAATAAAGACAAACCATATCGACTACATGTCCACCCTAAACTGACAAAAACCTGGCATCTCTCCACCTTGAATGCTGAGCTGTTTCTAGAGATAAAGACTAGATTATCATGCAAATCACAATGAAGATCTATGGGGAGGATGCAAAACCATAATACTGTCTTATTCTGCCACTTAGATACAGGAACTAAGCAGCAGAAGGACTAAAATTTGTCAAGGTGAGCCAACTACAATGACACAGATGAAGTCTGAGATTATATAATGTGCAATCATGAACTGATTGCATCATTCAGTAAAGATTACAAAAGGAAAAGCTATCAAATCTGAAAGTGTAAGTACTATACAAGATATGATTAACCTTGTACATCCATATCCTGAGATATGCTTCCTATATCATAGCCTACACACAAATTCATCCCCCTCAACAGTAATGGTATATTCCTGCTGTCTCCTGACTTCCAATCAACTTATGAAACCTCTCTCCTAATTACAGTACAGTAATATGTTAATGAAGGCTGCTAGTAATTACCTTCAGTATGATAATTCTTACTTAAAGGTAGCAGCAATGGCTAATGAAGGATGTAAGGTATGCAGTTCTTCCAGTTCAATATACTATATCTCCAATCAGGCTTTATCCAGTGTCTCTCCTACACATGTTAATACCTTCAGTCTTCACTAGTTTAACTCAGAGAGCAGGGATTTTTTTTTTTTTTTTTTCATGCCGTCTCATGATTATATTTAGCTTTGTATAGACTTCTGGAAGTGTAGGGGTTAGGCACAGCCTCACTGAACTCCTGCAATAGCAGAGACTTTGCATAAGTTGAATAAAATTGCCTTCTGGCACTATGAATAAACTGAAAAGGGCATCACCGGGATTGCAAGAGTTAAAGGGACTCGCGGAGTTTATATCCCCGATGTAAACACTCTACCCATTACAGTTTTTACACACATCCCCTCATTTTTTCCAGCCAGTTAACCTACTATGCCTGCCCATGTACAGGATCACATTCGACCTTAAAACCTAAACAGATGGTGTGAATATCAGGGGATTTAAGTAGCACTGCTTACTCGAGTTTAAAGGGACATCTTGGTCACCTGGAGATACACACCGCCGTATATCATCCTTATGGCTAATAATTACAACTTACATCAGCCGACTACACCTCTCGATAATGACAGCAAACACTGATAAACACATGGGCATAAGAATTACCATAATAAGAAGTAGACTAACACCGTAAAGAATAAAATCTTCACTCATCTCCAGCATCTCTCAACGTTGCTCCCATAATGCACCAGTGACGTCACACTTCAAATTAAACGTTTACTTATTAAATTTTAAGAAGAAAATTTCGTGAATATATTATCAGTCTTTTAAACATTAATTTTCGTGCAAACTGAATAGAGAGGTAAGTAAAGTGTTTCTTGTTAAATTAAAGATAACCCCATGAATCAGTGGCATCATCATCTCTCTCTCTGAAATTCCATACAGAGTACCAGAGTAGGATCACTATTTACTGTCCTGCCGATATATCTCTAGTACAGTTTTACAAGGGGATTTAAAAATAAACGGCCTGGTGGTGGTGGCAGGGGATAAAATTTTGCGATACCAGTCTCTAATCTGCTGCCATTCCCTACAGAACCTGAGCATAATAGACGAGAAATTAGCCAAGGTTGATGCAGCAATTCTTAACTCAAAATTGCCCCAAGAACAACTTTCTGAAGTTTGTCAAACATTTCATGCAACACCCTGTATGGGAAATTTGGATAAAATATTGGTGATATAATTCCCTAACTGTGCCATTCCCAACAGAATCTGAGCAGTCTAATGAGTCCACGCTTTGAAGGTTGGGTTGAAACAGGGATGTGTCATGTCTCCATGGTTGTTCAATCTGTACATGGATTGGGTAATAAAAGAGGTACAAGGTAGGGTAGTGGATGTTGGAGTGGCCCTGGTGAGAGAGGGTAGTGTTTGGAAACTCCCTGTACTGTTGTTTGCAAATGACACTGTGTTGTTGAGTGAAGACGAAGGAGAGCTGCAAGGCTTGGTGGATGAGTTTGGGACAGTGTGTAAGAAACGGAATCTAAAGGTGAATGTAGGGAAGAGTAAAGTGATGGTCTTTGAGAGAGGTGAAGTCAGTGAATTTACAGCGAGGTTGGATGGTGAGGAATTGGAAAATGTGAGTACGTTTAAGTACTTGGGAAGTGTGATGAGTAAGGATGGAGGTTTGGAGGGTGAAGTGCTTGAAAGGGTTCAGCAGGGAAGAAAGGTTGCTGGTTCTTTGAAAGCAGTGATAAGAAACAGGGAAGTGAGCATGGAAGTGAAAAAGTTACTACATGACAGTATTGTGATACCAACTCTAACGTATGCAAGTGAAGCTTGGACGTTGTTGGAAGGACACAAGCCAAGAGTGAGAGCAGAGAAAATGAGTTATTTAAGAGGAGCCTGTGGAGTCACATGGAGAGACAGGCTGACGAATGAGGATATAAAGGAGTGTTGTGGTGTGGATGTGGATGTGATAGGAAGCGTTAGGAGAACACACTGAGGTGGTTTGGCCATGTGGAGAGGATGGAGGGTGAAAGACTGACGAAGAGAATGTATGTAAGTGAGGTGGAGGGGGGAAGAGGGAGGGGGAGGCCGAGGATGAGATGGAGGGATGGGGTGGAGAGGTATATGAGAGAGGGGGGTGTGAGTTGGGAGCAGGGCAGTGAAATGGCGGGGGACAGGGCGACTTGGAGGCGATTTGTTTGTGGCCACCCCAAACGGGATTGAGGCGTCTGGCAATAGAAGAGATAGATAGAAGATTAAATAACTAAAGCTAACACTGATTTGAACTAATACACATCTAGTCCACAAGGTCATGCTGGAGTCTGCTGCCTTGACGCTGCTTCCTTGCCACACTGGTCATACCCTGCTGAAGTTTGGTCTGCCCTGCTGTGAGAAGCCTGACGGTGGTGTGGTGTCTTCCCCTACTCAGAGATGCCTGGTGGTGTGGTGGTGGTGGCGGCGGCGGCGGCGGCAGGGTGTCGTGTCTTCCCCAGCCGTGAGATTACTTGCTGCTGCTGCTGGTGATCTGCCCTGACCTGCCGAGAGAAGCCTGGTGGTGATGATGTGATCTGCCTTGCAAGTCCAGGATGTTCTGTGGACAAATGCTACTTTTGAATGCATATTTTATATTGCTGTCTCTGTTAATGTATTTTGTACTGAAGTATTAATAATAATGAAAACTTAAATTTTCTGTCTTGTTTCATTACCTTTTTAACTGTGGCTTTGACTTAATATAGGTGATCAGTATATTGCGCTCTGCAGTCTTGTGTGTTGTGGGGACGGCTTTTGTGATGAGCTAAGACATTCTGATCGCTTCACCAAATTACTGCTCAGCCGTGTGATCAGTGGGCATAAAAGATTATACAATACAATGATATACAGCTAAGCATAAAAAAGGTAATGGGAATTCTCCACCATGCAATCAATGGACCTAAATTAAAGCCTATATTATAAAGCTAAGCCTGAAGAGGGTTGTGGGAAGTAGATAATGATGCAGGGTAGACACTGGTAATGTTCACTGAGCCGTGCCCGCAACATACAAGAACTGGGTGGCGTAATATATGGACCACCTTGTATAATGAGAGGCCGTAAGTGTGTGCTGACCTACAAACTTGCCATCAATGCCCCGTCATAACTATTACTGCGTCTTGTAGGAAGCACAAAGAAAACAGGCCACGGAATACCTCCTTGTCTCTCGTTCCTCCTACACAAACATACACGCCTTTCACTTTAACTTGACACAGAGTTTCATTTAAAGCATATGAGAATGTCACGCAGATCAGTAGCAGAAACAGCCAATACTACAGCCCAACATCCTTTCCACGGCACTCATTCGTGACTACCATCAAATTCTAGTGATAACTATCGCTACTACTCGGCAAACCGTATGGAAACTATAAGTTATCTGTCTATCCATCTATCTATAGCCAGACGACTTAATCCCGTAAGAGGTGGCCACAAACAAGTCGCCTCTATGCCACCCTGTCCCCCGTCATTATGCATCACTCCCCCTAATTCACACCCTCTCTCATATACATCCCAACTCCATCCTCCACTTATAAGTAATACATTAAAACAACCGTGAATTACTGCCGCACAAGCTGAGCCGTAATCATATCCAACACAAACACGAAGGAGTTTTAAAGAACAGAAAACAATACCTTGATAGCAGAAGACACTAAGACCACAAGTACTGACAGCTTACACCAAGAAACATAACTAATTTCAGTCAGAGACCAAGTGAATATGAGAGGCACACAGTTCATTACTTCAGCTCAAGATCCGTCCCACCTTTGTAACCTTATGTTGCATCATCCTCTCCACAAACAAAATCGAACAACCGCCCAACACTACACAGAGTATCTTTGCAACATATCCCCTCCTCCACCCGACTCTACACTTCCCAGACACATTCACAAACTCACAAACACCCCAGCCAGCCAAAACTTTCTGCCAAACACATACATAAACACACAGACACCCCAGCCAGCCAAAACATTCTATACCAAACACATACATAAACACACAGACACCCCAGCCAGCCAAAACTTTCTATACCAAACACATACATAAACACACACACACCCCAACCAGCCAAAACTTTCTATACCAAACACATACATAAACACACAGACACCCCGGCCAGCCAAAACTTTCTATACCAAACACATACATAAACACAGACACCCCAGCCAGCCAAAACTTTCTACCAAACAGCATCCTTCATGTGCCACCACCAGACATACACCCTTCAGACACTACCGAACCCAGAGACACGAGTACACCAACCTTCCCTGCTACAATACTAACACAAAATATAAAACACATACAATCCCCTGTGTTCATACTGCAAAGTGGCACCCCCACACCACACCACACCCACTCACTTCCTGCACCACAACACCATAACACAGACAATCCTTCAACATAACACTGGATTCACATCCAGAGGAGCCTAAGATGTAACAAGAACAACAACAACAACTCAGGCCAAGTTAAAGTGAAACGAGTCTAGTTACGAAAGGAAAATTATTTCAAGTTATTTTGTAAGAGCTTCGGGTACACAAAGTTACAAGGCCACAGGGAACGAACTGCATACCGAGGGTGTAATACTACGGCGGCTTAGGGGGGTTTATACCACTTTTCTTTAGTGATTTATTGTTCAACCGAGCGAAGGAGAGAATTTTACAAAGCCTTTGCCAAATTCGGAACACGAGTGACCGTGTGAAGGATTGATTAAGAGGGCCCCTCGGGACTCTGGACTTTCCTCCTTCCCTCTTCCGTTTTCTTTCCTCCACACACACACACACACACACACACACACACACACACACACACACACACACACACACACACACACGACGCTTAAATAATAAAACAATGTGTAGACTCTATTTATCTGTCAGTGTCCTGATATCGGTCCATATGAGGAGGGATGGAGGATGGGAGTGGCCCGGGTCGGAATGTGGGGAGGGGTTGGGTAAGGAAGCAATGAAATAGCCATGAAAGATGAAGAAAAATTATTTTATTTTATTTTATTGTTTTATTACTATTCTTTATGAAAAAACATAAACTGATTTACAATAGTATTACTGATCGAAGGATCAACAGTAGCATTTCCTTTATAAATATTCATTATATTCTAAAATTTACATTGAAAATACAATCTCTCTCTCTCTCTCTCTCTCTCTCTCTCTCTCTCTCTCTCTCTCAGTCACACACACACACTGGTGGAATCCCCCTCCCCCTATCTCGTTAATCCGATCCCTCCTCTTCCCTAGGCTACTCGGCTATCACTATGAAAACACACACACACACACACACACACACACACACACACACACACACACACACACACACACACACACACGACGCTTAAGTAATAAAACAATGTGAAGTCTCTATTTATCTCTCAGTGCCCAGCAGGGGAGCACCAAGGAATATTCTAAGGGGGGGTCCCTATTTGCCAGTTTCCTGAAGCTTACATATAAGTTTTATAGTTCTAAGTTGTATATATATATATATATATATATATATATATATATATATATATATATATATATATTCTGATAGAATGATAGATTTTTTGGTAGGTCGTCAGTTATTTAAAAAATCGTGTGTGTGTGTGTGTGTGTGTGTGTGTGTGTGTGTGTGTGTGTGTGTGTGTGTGTGGGGGGGGGGACAAAAAGCTATAGGTGAAGAAAGGGGATGGGGATGGATAGGAAGGCAGGAAGGATGATGTTTTGAGTTCAGGGGGGGTAGGTCTGCATGCTAGAGAGAGAGAGATAGAGGTGAGGAGTGACCACTTGTCCCCTGGGAATGACCCCCAGGGCCTTCTAAAATTAGAAGGCCTCGTCGGTGGGGGGGACGGTAGGGGAGGACCCGGACAGTAGGTCTATGGTAGTGTTGGGTCAGCTATGGTCGGGAGAGGTCACGCTGTGTTCAATGACAATAAGGACAGAAAAACATTGTATTATATATTGATATTTACATTATTTGTATGTTTTATTAAGGTAATAATGCCTTACATGTGTTGTGTTCCCAGATGTAAGGGAAATTATAAAAGTGGACTAAAAGTAAGTGTATCTTCCCGCAAGATAAAGAACTTGCCTCCACGTGGCTACGTGCCATTAAGCGCGACCAGTTCACTCCAAATCGCAACAGCAGGGTAAGTACAACATTATTTTCTGTTCATTATTATCAGAAAAGTGTAGAGAGTACAGTGAGAAGCTTTAAGTCATCGTAGTTGTACTGAATATAAGAAAAATGAGGCCTTAGCCATGCTAGGGTGTACGACCAAAGCCATTACACAGACGTGGCTGGAGCTGGATAAGAGAGGAAAATATAACCCTTCATTTTTCCTACATATCTCCACAGCTTTCCTCTATAAAGAAACTGAATCGAATTCAAACGAAATCTGCACCAATATAACAGCCCCAATATACCACCAGTATAACAGCCCCAATATACCACCAATATAACAGCCCCAATATACCACCAGTATAACAGCCCCAGTATACCACCAATATAACAGCCCCAATATACTACCAACATAACATCGCAATATACCACCAATATAACAGCCCCAATATAACAGCCCCAATATATGTAAATAATGCTGTAATTTATACCAGATCTCAGATGTCACTATATAAGTTCTTTAGTAGTAACTGTTCTTTTACCATTATAATTTGTGTGTATATATATATATATATATATATATATATATATATATATATATATATATATATATATATACTGTATATATGTAAATAATGCTGTAATTTATACCAGATCTCAGATGTCACTATATAAATTTCTTCAGTAGTAACTTCTTTTACCATTATAATGTGTGTGTGTGTGTAAATACGTATGTGATTTATATATATATATATATATATATACCTGACCTTCACCTTGCCCCTGACCTACGCGGCTGACGTCACAAGAGGATTGGCGAGGCCTTCTAATTTTAGAAAGCCTTGCCCCCCCTCTCTCTCTCCCTCTCTCTCTCTCTCTCTCTCTCTCAAG
>NW_027643484.1:337500-365000 GCF_032717465.1 Coenobita brevimanus
GAGAGAGCAGCTGCGTATACGAAGAATGAAGATGAGCTTCTCGTGTGTGTGTGTGTGTGTGTGTGTGTGTGTGTGTGTGTGAGCAGAGTAGCCGTAGGGAAGAGGGAGGGATGGGTTGTGATCGGAAAAATGTAGGGAGTTGCTTGTGTCAAGGATGCACACACACACACACACACACACACACACACACACACACACACACGGTTCAAGGTAGGCGGATTAGCGAACTGGCGTGTATGGGGGCAGGGAAGGGGGGAGGGGGAGGGCAGCCTGGCAGGTGCTATGAAGAGAGGGTAAACGGGATGGGGGGTGACGGGGATGGGGGAAAGGAGTCGTGAACGAAGAGTGACGGACAAGCCGGGGGAAAATAGAAAATATGACATTTGCCTCGCCTCACCTGTCCAGGTTTCTCTGTACTACTTAAGTTAAATAGACTTAACTTTTAACATCAAGCGAGATGGATGGATGGATGGATGGATGGGTGGATGTGGAATCGTGGATGCTTGGACCGATGGTAGAGTTCCTGCTGTTTCGTCTTTCCACCTGCCGACAAAAATCATCATCAATATCATCATCATCATAATCATCATCATCGTAGCTGTCGTCCTCATTACCACCACCATCATCATCATCATCATTATTTACACCGTCATTCTCATTATCATTACCATTCTCCTCCTCCTCCTCCTCATCATCATCATCATCATCATAATATCATCATCACCTACCTTTCTATCTATATCTGTTTATCTATAGCCAGACGCCTTAATCCCGTAAGGGGTGACCATAAGCAAATAGCCTTCATGATGTACTGTCCTCTACCATTTAGCTCAAGTATCCCAGTCATACAGTATGTTTCTACTCTTTCCCTCCATCTCATCGTCGGTCTCCCCCTCCCCCTCTATTTTTTTTTATAGTTTGTTCTTGATATCGTGTTCATGAGACACCTGTGTGGAAGACTGGATCATGTGACAGGTGTGGTTCGTCGATCATGGCTGAAAGGACGAAAGCAGAGAGTATTAATAAATGGAACTAAGTCGGACTGGGGATTAGTAACTAGCGGTGTACCACAGGGTTCAGTACTCGGTCCCTTATTATTTATCATATATATAAATGATCTAGACTTAGGAGTCAATAGCAGAATCAGCAAATTTGCCGACGATACAAAAAATAGGCGTATCATTTACTCGACTGACGATTGCCATTACTTACAAAAAGACCTCGATACATTGTCCAAATGGTCTAAAACTTGGCAAATGGAATTTAACGTTGAAAAATGTAAAGTACTTAACGTAGGCAAGACCATTGGAGATACTAAATACAGCTTAGATAACAAAGAAATTAGCAAATCGGAATGCGAGAGAGATCTAGGAGTTATGATTAGTAACGACCTTAAACCTAGGCAACAGTGCATTAATGCGAGAAATAAAGCAAATAGGGTCCTAGGATTTATTTCGAGAAGCGTGAGCAATAGATCATCTAAAGTAATACTGAAACTTTATCTAGCATTAGTAAGGCCACATTTAGACTACGCAGTACAATTTTGGTGTCCTTACTATAGAATGGATATTAATTCGTTAGAAAATGTACAGAGAAGAATGACTAAAATGATACATGACGTCCGGAACCTGTCATATGAAGACAGACTGAAAAGACTAAGTCTGCATTCGCTAGAGAGGCGTAGAGTAAGGGGAGACTTAATTGAGGTTTTTAAGTGGATGAATGGTATAAATAAGGGAGATATTAGCAAGGTACTTAAAGTGAGCATACAGGATAGAACTAGAAATAATGGTTTCAAACTAGAAAAATTCCGTTTCAGAAAGGAAATCGGTAGAAATTGGTTTGGTAATAGAGTAGTAGACGAATGGAATAAGCTACCTAGTAAAGTAGTTGCTGCCTCTTCCATTGAGAGTTTCAAGCATAGGCTAGATAAGCATATGACAAATAAGGGGTGGATATAGAATAAAGAAAATATTATAACCAATACTAATTCAAAAATAAATTTTCTTTTCAGGTTACACTATGATAGTCTCTATTCTCCTTTCACACTTTCCTGTAAAATGTCCACGCCAGTTTTTCTATACGGCGTGGTGTTCTTTCTGACTTTTTCCTGCCGGCTTCGGCTGGAGGGTTTGGAGGGCGGGGGAGAGCCTTCTTCTTTGCTATCCTTATCTCATTCTAGTAGTTCAGTTACTCTTCTAGGAGCTGCCTAGCATGGGCCAACCGGCCTACTGCAGTTATCCTCTCTTCTTATGTTCTTATGTTCTTATACACATGTGTGGATCCTGGGTACACCTGTCCCCCTACCAGGTATATTCATGTGTCGTGTACATTTATATAATGTATATCATGATGCTGTGTGCTGGATGCGTAACTGTATCACGTATAATGCAATTTATTTTGTGTTTAATATTATAACGATATTCACAGTTTCACATGGCAAATTAAGTTAAAATATTTGCAACTGCAGTTGTTACACACACACGCACACACACACACACACCTTCTTTGCTATCCCTATCTCATTCTAGTAGTTCAGTTACTCTTCTAGGAGCTGCCTAGCATGGGCCAACCGGCCTACTGCAGTTATCCTCTCTTCTTATGTTCACACACACACACACACACACACACACACACACACTAACTTCATTTCTGTTACACTGCAACTTACTCAAGACATTCGTGTGCAATTATATAGGAGAATAATTTTTGTTTCCTTTCTACTCCCACAAAGTATTTCTCATTCTCTCCTCCTCTCTCGATCTTTCCTGTTCCTCCCCTCTCCTCTTCTTGCTTCTCACATCTTCCTTCCCACTCTTCTCCCTTCCCTCCTCTTTTTCTCCCCACTTCCTCCTCTTCCTTACTAGTTTTCAATTCTTCCCCCCTTAAAACTCCAACCAGTTCTTTCCCCTTCTCTCCTCTTCCTTCCTCATTATCTTTTCACATTCTAGCTTTCCTATCCTCCTCTCTCCCTTCCCTTTCTCCCCACTTCAAATCCTCCTCACCCCTAATAGCTTTCAATTCTTTTCTCCTTTTCACTCTTACAAATTATTCTCCCCTCCTCGTCTCTTTTCCTCCTCTCCTCCCCTATCTCATTCCTCCCCCTCCCCCTCCTACGCCGGCTCAGTGGCTGGGGGAGGGGCTAATGGCTGTAATCGGATCCGGAACAAGAAAAAAGGATTTGGAATAAAGCAATGGGAAAAAGGCGAGAAGGAAGAGGGAAGGATGAGCAGGGAGAGGGGAGGAGGAGGGATAGGAAGGAGAATGAGTGGAGAAAGCAGGGAGAGGAGGGGAGGAAACGGAAGAGAATAAAGGAGAGGGAAATGAGACGAAGAGAGAGGAGAAAAGAGGAGGATCTGATTAATTTTACCGCAAAGACTGAGTGCGAAGAGAGAGGGGAAAAAGGCAGGAGAAAAGAGGAGGATCTGATTAATTTTACCGCAAAGACTGAGTGATTAAATGAATACAGGGATGGGTGATAAAATCAATGAATGAATACAAAGATTGATGCATTAAGGATGTATGCAAAATGAAGAAGGATGGGCTAATATGCAAAATATAAGTACGAACGAACAGACAAGCATTAACGAGTCGATGGACAATATTAATTTCGGTCATACACACATACTGAACACTAACACCTACATACATACATACACGTTCTCTCTCTCTCTCTCTCTCTCTCTCTCTCTCTCTCTCTCTAACACATCAAAAGAAGACCAAAGTCATAATTATATCCGAAACCAAATACATTAAAAAACCCATCCCACCTAAGCTCCTCTAATTGGCAGGGGAGGCTTATAGGAAGACGAAAGTATGAAAGCAAAACCCTCTCTCTCTCTCTCTTTCTCTCTCTCAAAAAACAGATGGAGATTAATGAACTGGGCTCAGTACCTCAATATAGGAAGATCTGACGACTTACATGACAAATGGGAGTCGCTGAATCAAAACTGCCATGACTGGACCTGATGTGATGTGTGTGTGTGTGTGTGTGTGTGAACAACACACAGCGCTTTCTAACGCACAGACAACGGGGTATTAATATCAGAGACTGAAATCAGGTGAGGCAGGCAGGCAGGGAGGTGGGCAGGTAGGTGAGCAAAGCATATGAGGCTGGTTGATGAGACAGGTAGGTGAGGTAGGCAGGTGAGGAACGAAAGTTAGACAGGCAGGTAGGCGAGGAAAGTGAGGTAGAGAGTGTGTGACGGCTTATTGTTAGGTCGTCATGACTACCCGACAGAGAGGAAAAGAGAGAGAGAGAGAGAGAGAGAGAGAGAGAGAGAGAGAGAGAGAGAGAGAGAGAGAGAGAGAGAGAGAGAGAGAGAGAGAGAGAGAGAACAAAAGGAGGAGAAGGAGGATGGGGAGATGGTGGAGAAGGAAAATTGAGGTAGAGAGGAAGGAGGAGAAGGTGATGTGGAAGAAGAAAGGGAAGTAGTAATAGTAACTGTGTGGGAAGGGCAGTAACTATGTGAGAGGGGGAGTAACTGTGTGGGAGGGGCAGTAACTGTGTGGGAGGGGGAGTAACTGTGTGGGAGGGGGAGTAACTGTGTGGGAGGGGGAGTAACTGTGTGGGAGGGGGAGTAACTGTGTGGGAGGGGGAGTAACTGTGTGGGAGGGGGAGTAACAGTGTGGGAGGGGGAGTAACTGTGTGGGAGGGGGAGTAACTGTGTGGGAGGGGGAGTAACTGTGTGGGAAGGGGAGTAACTGTGTGGGAGGGGCAGTAACTGTGTGGGAAGGGGAGTAACTGTGTGGGAGGGGCAGTAACTGTGTAGGTTTAAAGGACCAGTTCAGCACGTGGTCGGTCAGAGTACCCGCAAGTTATTACATCATCTTTATCGTACTCATTAACAATTAATATTATACCCTTTTTACTCTAACCTGGCCTAAAATTATCACATCCCCATCTTGGTTGCTGATTTGTAACAGTAGATTAACATTGCAATATGATGCTTGTCATGAAGAAGTGCTATGGAATGGATACTGAGCCGTAGCATTGTCTTTTTCTATCACTGAGCTACGTGAAATAAGCTGCAAAAAGGACGAAAATCTAGGCCAAGTTAAAGTAAAGGAATGCTAATGCAATTTCTGGCGTAATTATTAAATACCAATGAAACGTGTTTTGCTGATAACTATGCTAGAAATATACATAGTTAAAGCTGACATGTATACACGTGGCCTAATGAAGTGTATAAGCAAAGCTACATGTATACACGTGGCATAATGATGTGTATAAGCAAAGCTGACATGTATACACGTGGCATAATGATGTGTATAAACAAAGCTGACATGTATGCACGTGGCATAATGAAGTGTATAAGCATCCCTGACCCAACCACACATTAACTATTCGCAGCCACAGAATATCCAGTTAAAAATCCCATAATATCCAGCTAAATATCCCGTAACATCCAGCTAAAAATCCCAGACTAAATCATCATCATGTTTAGAAAATTACATGTGCGACACCGGCAGGTAGGTGGGTAAGCACTATCACAACTGAACCATTCACTAACTGAACACCGATAATAACTGCCTTACTTCTAACATCGAACTAAGTACCACGTTAAGAAATGAACAAGTTTGACATAGGAAGGAAGTTACAGTAAGTGGTAATCATCAAACACCGTGCGCTCACTAACTGGACCAAGATCAAAATGGCTGACCTTGGCGGTGGCGTCGGGGTGGCCGGCCAGTCCACCTCGCGTCCTCAACGACCTCAGGCTGGCACCATCTCTCCTCCACACCTTGAGACCCACGCCACCACCCGGCCAACGACGGCCAGCCACTCGCGTTCTTGAAGATGTCGCCAACACGCTCGGAAGACACAAATCACTCAACAAATAAAATACTTCGTCTGCAGTGCTGCCCGGGGTAAGAGACTATGGTGTGTGGGAGCAGGGCTGGTGTCAGGGCTGACAACCTTTCCGGGTCAAAGCGTCAACATCCCACCAGACCTCACCACTTCCTACGCATATCACACGGAATCACACATGCTACTAATTAATTTCTAAGCATACGAGTATGGGGCATAAAGAGCATATTTATCTACGAATTTTATGGACAACAAAACTTCTCCGTCCATCTGAAATACTGGTACACCTGATGCTTTGGACATGCGCGGTGCAGCAGCGGGTTTCAAGATGCTACCGATCCAATCTATAAGCACAGCTAACTAGACCATATAAGCCATTTCCCACCTGCAATATACGTATAGATTTTACAAATATATAATTATAACACGAAGAGATTGTTAAAATATATAATGGGTATTGGTATAATACGTATATTTTATCATATTAAGCAATCATGCCTGTCCACACTCTCAACTCACCGAAAAATAGTGGGGAGGGGGAGGAGGAAGGGTGGGGTGGGGAGGTGAGATCCAACTGCATCTGTTACGTTTTGTTTCATTACTCATAGTGACAAAGGCACGCGCTTGCTGGTGTGAGGCGTGAACGAAAAAAGCAGCCTTAGGGCAAATTTAGTGGAAGACTGAGGACAAAGGACTACCTGCCGAAGAGACGAACGATCAGTACCCATTTGTGAACGATGATTACCATGAAGACTGGGTATCTTTCACCTGGTGTTTTATTTTTCGTAGATTCGCACTCGGCACAATTGATAGTGGATAAATATTTAAGCGTTACACCAATCTAACATGATCTTCATATCTTCAAGTGATACACCAGTTAATATGAAGATCTTAGGTTCAGGAGAGATGCATAAACCACTGACGATGCAGTAAATTTAGGCGTTTCGACAGGGACCAAGACTTTTACGAGAGAGTGAAATAAGGAGAGAAAGACTAAAGCCAAAACGTAGGTCACAGAATCAGATGGGAGGAGGGGGTTGTGTTTATAAGGTTTTCTGAGTCTTATGTGTGTGTGTGTGTGTGTTTTTAACTTCACTTCTCGTCCTCGTCGTCGTCCTCGTCTCTCTCCTCCTCCTCCTCATCATCATCATCATCATCATCATCATCCGTCTCCTCATCCTCATCCTCTTTGTACCCGTAGGCTCATCTGAACATGATCCCTATGGACTACAGGCTTGCCTAGCGCTTCTCCAGCAGTCCAACATTTCCTCTCGGGGGATAGGGAAGAAGGTGAGGAACGTTTCTATTACCGTGACAGCAAAAACAAAGAAGATGGACGACAAGGCTGGCTGGACGAGAAAGAGAAAGAAACAGGCGATAGGAACGGAAGTTTTACGGGAAACAATTCCTAGACGAGAAAAAAAAATGAAAATACGAATAAAGAAAAGGCAAAGGATATGTAACTTGACTGGAGCATGGGAATCGGAAACGAGATTATGAACTGAGGCTACAAGGAAACATGAGGAGTCGAGGAAAGAAATATGCAGGGAAAAGTGAAAGGAAAACTGAGGTTGACCAGACGAGGCCAATGTTACGGTGGCCGGTGCTAGTGAAATCCCTCCTAACAATATCTAATCTGTACTAATATCACTATTACTACCCATATCTGTCCTATTTCAACTTCACCTAACCCAAACCAACCTAATCACATCTAAACCGATTTAATTTAGCCCAGTCTCACCTAACCTATCAATATTTGCTCGAATTGAACTCCGCCTGTCCTCGAATGACGTAATCCAACTTAAATTAACCCAACCTAATCTAACTTAACCTCACCTAACCCAGTCTAATTGTATTTAACCTCACAATCTCCCCTAACCTCCTCATACCTAACCTAACCAATTCTGACGCAGCCTAACCGCATCTAACCCTACCTAATCCTACCCAGTCTCACTTAATCATACCATACCCGACCTAACCCAACTCAGTCAAGCCTAAAATGACCTAATCCAACCGAACCTAACCCAGCCTAACCCAACCAAAAAAAAAAACAACCTAAAACCTATCAAAACCGACGTATTCTAAAGCAATCTAACCTAATCCGTCTATATCTAGTCGAACTGAACCCAACCCAACCCAAAATTACCTAATCAGACCAAACCCTGCCCAAAGTGACCTAACCTAACTTTCGATCGGCTATAAATTCCATTGATAAATTCACCAAGAAATTTTGCTGCCTGAAAGTCTACGGATGTCACATTCCAAGTTTCGCCTGTTCTGTGTACTAGTACAGTATAAGTATTGTGTGTGTGTGTGTGTGTGTGCCGGTGGTTAGATGGTGTAGGTGGGATGCTGGTGGTGGGTTGGTGGTGGTGGGATGCTGGGGGTAGGTTGGTGGTGGTGGGATGCTGGGGGTAGGTTGGTGGTGGTGGGATGCTGGGGGTAGGTTGGTGGTGGTGGGATGCTGGGGGTGGGTTGGTGGTGGTGGGATGCTGGGGGTGGGTTGGTGGTGGTGGGATGCTGGGGGTGGGTTGGTGGTGGTGGGATGCTGGTGGTAGGTTGGTGGGGGTGGGTTGGTGGTGGTGGGATGCTGGGGGTGGGTTGGTGGTGGTGGGATGCTGGGGGTGGGTTGGTGGTGGTGGGATGCTGGTGGTGGGTTGGTGGTTGTGGGATGTTGGGGGTGGGATGCTGGTGGTGGGTTGGTGGTGGTGGGATGCTGGGGGTGGGTTGGTGGTGGTGGGATGTTGGGGGTGGGTTGGTGGTGGTGGGATGTTGGGGGTGGGATGCTGTTTTTTTTTTTTTTATGTGACCGACTCTGGACATACGCTTCACAGCCTGCTTTCAAGGCCCAGTAGTCCTCCTACGTACCGCACACCTCTACATGTCACCACTTCGGTGCTAACACCCACCTTCCATACAAGCTAGGGCTGTCTCATACAGGACTGGTTTATTGGTATTAGCAGGGGTATTTTTACGACATGTCGGCGGGTCTTCTGGTAGAACAGTAAAGTCTGATTTTATGAAATTCAAATCCTTAAACTATGGTGGGATGCTGGTGGTGCGATGCTGGTGGTGGGATGCTGGAGGGTTTGATAATGTTTGTGTGGTGACTGCTTTATGTGCCTAGTTACCTCCACCAGTGAAGATGAAGGAAGTTATGTATTCACCCGTGTCTGTGTCTGTCTATCTATCTCTCAATCTGTCTGTCTTTCTATCTGTCTATCTATCTGTCTGTCTGTCTGTCTGTCTTTCTATCTGTCTGTCTGTCTGTCTTTCTATCTGTCTGTCTATGGCCAAGATATATCAAAAACTTGCTATCGGCTTTCAATGGAATCTTGTAGGTAGGTAGACACTGGGTCAAGAGAGAGACTATTCGATTTTTCATTAGATTTTTTCACTATTACGCTTTTGGCTCAATAAAAAGGAAAGTGAAAATCTAGGAATATACTGCACCTTAACGTGAAAATCTGGACCAATTTCTCCATAAAAAATAAATAAAATTAATCTTTTTCTTGACTTGAAAACATGAGTTAACTTCGCTTGTTTTTTTTTCTTTTTTTCCACATCCAGGATCGTACTGTAAGCTGCTTTGGAAATTCTTTACATCTCTTCCTTAGCGATTTAATCAGCACATTACACCACAACACCCTCTTTTATGAGACAGATGTAAACTCTGCCGATATGAAGCCGATTTTAATAGCTTACAAGAAAATGTTAAGACGTACAGTCACGCGTACTAATTTCTGCTCAGGGGTTACCCCTTCCTTCCCCCCTCTACCCTGGACAGAGGGAAGGGGGGAATCGCGAACAAGTCTACCCCGCCTTCTGCCCCCAACTCCCCCACCCTTCACCTTCAGCTGCCAGTTACTGATTAGACGCAAATTTTCTCATGTCCTGTAAACATGACTAAACTGTCGTCGCACACGCTTTCAACGGCCAAGATTTGGACTATATTTTTAGAATAAATTATTACCGTATTGAACTGCATTCTCAAATTGAAAATATTCACCATCATTGTAATCCAGTGTCGTCCGCTGCACAATTCTGGGTTCCAGTGCTTTCCTTTTCACTTCCCCCAGCTCTCTCTCTCTCTCTTCCTGAATTTACTTTTCCCACTCTCTTTTTAAATTTATATAACTTTCTCTTTGCTTCTCTCCCCCTCTCCCCCTTCTCTCTCGTTCTTTGTCTTAAGTCTTCCCCGCCTCTCACCCCTCCCCTCCCCCCACCTTAGGCCTGATCAGCAGTCAGTTATACCGTCACCGCTCCTTCGTATATCGTGTGCAGGCAACATTTATCACACACACTTAGGTCAGAAGTATGGAAAGCTAATATATATATATATATATATATATATATATATATATATATATATATATATATATATATAATATATATATATATATATATATATATATATATATATATATATAAAATTGTATTTCTCATTATGTGCCAAGTTCAAATAGAGAACACCAGACCAATATTCGTAATTTTTATTAGAGTGACCGTTCCACTTGACATAGCGGGTAGCTGGGCTTATAAACTGCACGCACACACACACACACACACACACACACACACACACACACACACCGCTGGGTGTGTGTGTGTGTGTGTGTGTGTGTGTGTGTGTGTGTGTGTGTTTGACTGGGACATGGATGGTTTGGAGCCAGCAGATCCAGTTGTTAGAATGACTATATTTGTAGTCGCCACGCTGTCAGTGCAAAATTTAAGTCGTGTGTGTGTGTAATTCACCGGGTCGGTCGGGATCACTTGATGGTCGTGATCGTCAGCTTTTCACCCTCCTGGAAGGGAGCTGAGAGCTCATATAGTCCGATCTAAGGGCAAGGCTGTGACCTTCACACACGCACACACCCGTCCCCTTGCTCGAGGGGGACAGTAACCACCCACTTCTTCAGTGAAACTTTTCGCAAGCTGAGCGAGGCTTGAACTCCCGTCTACCAGATGGCAAGCGGGAACTTACCACTGCGCCAGCGGTGTGTGTATGTGTGTGCAGTTTATAAGCCCAGCTACCCAGCTATGTCAAGTGGAACGGTCACTCTAATAAAAATTATTGGTCTGGTGTTCTCTATCTGAACTTGGCACATAATGAAATACAATTATATATATATATATATATATATATATATAAATTAGCTTCCCATACATCTGACCTAAGTGTGTGTGATAAATGTTGCCTGCACACGATATACGAAGGAGCGGTGACGGTATAACTGACTGCTGATCAGGCCTAAGGTCGGGGGAGGGAAGGGGTGAGAGGCGGGGAAGACTTAAGACAAAGAACGAGAGAGAAGGGGGAGAGGGGGAGAGAAGCAAAGAGAAAGTTATATAAATTTAAAAAGAAAAAGTGAGTGGGAAAAGTAAATTCAGGAAGAGAGAGAGAGAGAGAGAGAGAGAGAGAGAGAGAGAGAGAGAGAGAGAGAGCTGGGGGAAGTGAAAAGGAAAGCACTGGAACCCAGAATTGTGCAGCGGACGACACTGGATTACAATGATGGTGAATATTTTCAATTTGAGAATGCAGTTCAATACGGTAATAATTTATTCTAAAAATATAGTCCAAATCTTGGCCGTTGAAAGCGTGTGCGACGACAGTTTAGTCATGTTTACAGGACATGAGAAAATTTGCGTCTAATCAGTAACTGGCAGCTGGAGGTGGAGGGTGGGGGAGTTGGGGGCAGAAGGCGGGGTAGACTTGTTCGCGATTCCCCCCTTCCCTCTGTCCAGGGTAGAGGGGGGAAGGAAGGGGTAACCCCTGAGCAGAAATTAGTACGCGTGACTGTATGTATGTATGTATGTATGCATGTATATATGTGTGTGTACATGTGTGCACGTGGGTGTGCGTCTGTGTATGTGTCTATTGTATTGGTGCGTTTTTTTGAGCACATGCCTGTGTACACTCGGAAACCATAATCTCTAGCCCACCTGGGTCGGTGCCGGAGGTTAGTACAGCGCCCCTTCTGGACGGCGGCCCACTCTAATTATCACGAGGTAACACACGCACGAACACACACAGTCCTTATGAACCACTCGAGGCTGCGCTCTGAATGTGTCGTATGATTAATTATCCTGCTGTATTTAATGTTAAGCAGTCATAGTATGCCCATATAGATGTCATTGTGTATAAGAACTGTATGTGGCATTGTATATTCATTATATAGGGACACGAAGAAAAATTAACGTAGGTTGTAGTTACGAAAGTAAGAATGGAAAATATAGATTCCAATCCACCCAGTGATTCGACGTATGTTTTCAGCTTTTGTGTGTGTGTGTGTGTGTGTGTGTGTGTGTGTGTGTGTGTGTGTGTGTGTGTGTGTGTGTGTTCTGTAACACCAAGCTTCATCCGTAAAAGGAACGATGTTTCATGAAGGCGTGTCTCCATTTAGCGTCAGTGATAGCTCGCCCATTCGTCATTGTGCGCATCATCCCATAGCACATTGTTTCCATCAAAACTATGGTTCATCCATGACTTCCCTTCTTCCGTGTAACTGTATCCATATGGCTGTGTGCTTGGTTTTCACTTCTTTATTTACCAATCTAGTGTGGATCAGTTACTAGTTATTTCACACACACACATGCACATAGCGCAACAAGAATGTTTTGTTGGTATGACTATTGGTTACATGAAACACCAAAAATATTTTTCACATGTATTATGCATAAACATTGTAAACATATGTGATTATTATAGTAACATATATTTTGTCTGGATACGCATATTTTTGCCTCGACATTATAAGCATAATTATGTGAAGTGACGTAAAACCACAAAGTAAAATACCTTGATATATTCCCGAGAGTTAAGAAAGAATGTGTAATGTGTATTTGGCCCGAACGAGGTTACAGGAGGCGCTACCTCCCCCGCCACCCCCCACAAGGCACCGTCGTAGGCGAAGATTTAATTCCTGACTACAGGATCCCGAGGCAAGCTGCTGCCACTGAGACACCTCGTGCCCAAAGGTTAATACCCCGTCCAACCTCCATCTGCTGTTATAATTTCATGCAATCTGGCGGGCATGAAATCTACCAGATTGGTGCAGATGTTCGCCCTCCTCCTTATTCCCTCCCACACATTATGTGCGTGTCTCCTCACTGTCTCCCTCGTTTTCTCCTCAACACCACATTCAGCAACCATATGCGTCCAAATATTTTCTATTGGATTACAATCGGCCCCTTTAGGGTGACAAGTCCAACAAAATAGTCTGTGAGTGCACCTCAAACCAACGCTTGCCTGCCCGACTTGTAGGTATTGGACTGTGATCTTGCACCATGTAAGTAGACTGTGGGTCTGGGATGGGATTATGCTTGCACCAATGGTAGAAAGGATATCTCTAGAATTTTTATACACTGCTCTGCAGTATGTTCAAAAGCACCTCCCCACCACATCCATCCATGCATGGAGGTTGTTGCACGACAGCTTGATGTCTCATGGATGTGTCTTCAGTCATATCTTGTATTACGTAATTGCAGACATTGGCAACCGACTACTGCGACTGATGTGAAACATTTCTCATCGGTGAAAATGATGGACCTCCAGAAATCTAATCCCACAGCCACATACGCCTCAGCAAACTTTTCCATGCTTCCTAATGTGCCTCTGTTAAGGTTTCCTTACGCACTGGGATGAAACATTTTCTGCCAGTCTCCCGTATTCATCTCCTGGTGGTTATCGGGTGACACTGAACTCCTGTTTCCCTGTGTGAGCGGCACTTGAGAGTGGTGATCGTTCTGCTGCCCTTTGTGGTCAGACTCCCCGTGGGAGATGCCGTGGGCCTCCGTGTGCCGAGGTGGGATAGTCAACGTATTTCACTATAAATGTGTCAAATGAGGGGTGACTGATCCACGTGTAAGTTAAGTTTGCTTAAATATATGGTTAAGTAAATACGGTTTTTCATATACGTATTTAAACGAATGAAGGGAAATAAAAGATATAGATGGAGTGTGGTGGAAGCATCGCGATCTGGCACTGTGCTCAGACCAACTTACGTCTGAACTGTCTCGCATAATTATGAATCAATTATATATTAACCTCCATTACTAGGGATGACGCCTGGTGATACCAACACACACACACACACACACACACACACACACACACACACACACACACACATGCACGTGAATAAACAGTTCACTTCCTTGTCTCGCATGCACAGATATACACACGCACGCACGCACGCACACACGCGCACATACACACACACACACACACACACACACACACACACACACACACACACACACACACACACACTGAAAACATGTGTCGAATCATTGAGTGGATTGGAATCTATATTTTCCATTCTTACTTTCGTAACTACAACCTACGTTAATTTTTCTTCGTGTCCCTATATAATGAATATACAATGCCACATACAGTTCTTATACACAATGACATCTATATGGGCATACTATGACTGCTTAACATTAAATACAGCAGGATAATTAAACATACGACACACTCAGAGCGCAGCCTCGAGTGGTTCATAAGGACTGTGTGTGTTCGTGCGTGTGTTACCTCGTGATAGTTAGAGTGGGCCGCCGTCCAGAAGGGACGCTGTACTAACCTCGAGCACCGACCCAGGTGGGCTAGAGATTATGGTTTCCGAGTGTACGTGAATGCACTTACAGCAGATTTATGAGTACAGAACTTAGCTTATTTTTACCAGCACGTTCTCACCCTAAAATACGAGCCTCAGTAGTCACTTTATATTCAGGTTCTGATCTGTACTGCTGCGTGGACAGAGACAAGGGGGAAACAAACCATGTCCACCAGTCTGATAGGCACGAGAATCCACAGGACGATACTCACTTATTTCACTGGTGCTGAGACGCAAGGACTGAGATGCTGCACGCCCCCCTTCCCTCACACACTGCCCCCTTGTCTCATCAAACTGACGTGTATTACCTTTATTTTTTACTTGTCTTTGGCCTATGATACATCCTGGCTGTCAGCAAGATATTCTTGTGTCCTAATGTAATTACCTTAATGACTAAAAACAGCAAAATCTAACCCTTACCTCAGGAGACTGAGTCAACGCCCCCTTACCTTCCCATCTCCTTTACTCACTGATACCTTCTTCGTCTCACCGACAAATACACTTGTTACCCATATTTTTTACATGTCTTTAGCTTATAACACTCCCTGGCTGCCACTAATTTATCTTTTTGTCCCAGTTTAATCCTCTCAATGGTTAATAACAGCAAATTCCAACACGTACCCACAAGAAAGCGCCGACGTTCCCTCTCCCTCTCGTCGTCCGGAGGCCACTGACTGACAGAGGCAAGCAGCGAGGCCTACCAAGCTTAGAATCTTTGCTTAGCTACTCTTATAGCCAAAAGATGGCATGGTGACCCTCTCATGACAGGGATTACTCTAGTGTTCCATCCCAGCTAATCCTAGACGCTTTGATCCACCTGAGAGTAAAGCATAGGAAACAGAGAGTGATCGTACTGGCATAATTTACAATGTTATTATTGGAATATTCTCCCATCCTTATATTGCTGAGGTCAGAAGGTTTTATTCAGCTGAGGGTGGGTTGTAGGAGCCTTGTGTGTAATAGAGGGCAGGTGTAAGGACGATAGCAATCAGAATTTTCAATAAAGTACTGCATCATTACTAAAAATTTATATGCATTAGATATCTGTTACGTATAGCACAAATTGAAGGTTCAGATAAAAACAGGGATATACTTTTGTGCTTTCTCTCTCTCGTTTTATCTTTCTCTTGCCACATCCTCTCTTCGTGTCTTCCCATTCGCTGCCTCAGGTGGGGAAGGCCTGTCTCCAGCTTATAATGCTCGTACACTTCGTGCTCCACTTACTGCATTCACTGATAATAATAATAATAATAATAATAATAATAATAATAATGATGATGATAAACACATCTTTCAACTTGTATTTTTTGGATTCCCTATCGGACGATAATTATAAATAAATGAAAACTCATGTTTCACGGGAAACATGAAGAATTTTATTTAGATAACTTTCCTCCCCTCTCTCTTCCCCGTCAGTATAATATTCCTCGATAATATTCTGTCTTTCTTTCTTTCAGTCTTTCCTCGTCCTTCTGCCTACGGGTGACTTTACACTCCCGCTTCTGTCTTTCATTCCTTCATTCTTTCCTCGTCCTTCTGCCTGTGGGTGACTTTACACTCCCTCTTCTGTCTTTCATTCCTTCATTCTTTCCTCGTCCTTCTGCCTGTGGGTGACTCTACACTAAGTGACAACCCAAATGGTTTCCTGTACACAAGGAAACCATTTACTATGCTGGGTGGTAACCATATAACCAAAATTTGGCGCCTGGTGGTTTAATGGGTAATTATTGTGCTCCAATCGGATTGAGCTGGTGAAGGTTTATATCCAAGGGCTGGTTCGGGTCTATTGCTCACATAATGCCACTCAGGGATGAGTGAGGTTGGTCACTCTCATCTTAAATGTTAGGACCAACTGCCTAGCCCCGAGCTCCTACGCTCCTCATGGGGCAAAGTAGGATTGGATGATGATGGATGGATGAAAAGAAAAAGAGCAGCGAATAAAAGCAAAAAGAACAGAGAATGAGATAAAGAGAGCAGAGACTGAAACAAAAAGCAGAAAGGCAGAATGGGGCCAGAAAAATTGAAAAAAAGAACGATAAAAAGAACACGGTAAGAGTAATATACGGCTTGGATAGGTGGTTCGGAGGCTGATGAGGACTGTGAGGAGTGATAAAGTATAAGCAGACGAGACTACGTGGTTCAGAGGCTGATGAAGGCTATGAGACGACCATGACTGATTTGAGAGGGTTGTCATTGTATAATTAGACAGGACGTGTACGACTCCCTTTATGGTGTATGTAATCAGCAGTAAAAAGCCTTGCAAACAGGAGTTTAGTAGAGGATAATCCACAAATATGGGATTCAATGTTGTGCTTTGCCACATGGGCATATAACACAGCGTATCACAGAGTGTTAAAGGAATCCCCATTCTACCTCATGTTCCTAAGGGACCCTGGTGTCCCGTATGATGTCGTAAAACAGGAACCGATCTGCTATGATCTGGATAACTATAAAAATGAGATGGCCATTAAAGCTAATCGTACCTTTAAAAGATGTTTAAGGTACATTGAGGAAAGTCAAGAGGCCATGGAGAATCAACAGACATCGAGAGCAAAAGTAAAAGAGATTCGTACAGGAGATAGGGTTTATGTACGAAAGATTCCCAAGCCAGGAGAGCCTAAGAAACTTCAACCTCTATACGATGGACCTTTTAGAGTGAAAGGGAAAATTAGTGATGTGATGGTAAAACTGGTAGACATAAACACGGGGAGAGTCATGAAAATCCACACGGACAGAGTCAGGCTTGCCCACGAAGATAATTTAGACGAGACAATGAATGGTAATGTGCGGAGAGCATATCCCCTCCATGAGGATCCTCTCCCACCAGAGGAAGTGTAAAAATATGAACTGAGAGATATTTTAGACGTAGAAAGAGCGGACGAAGAAAACGCCTCACAACTGCAGGAAACAGAGGAAAGTACTTAAAGCGTGCAGAGCTTGCACGAAGAGCAAGAAGAAGGTGCGGTGGCTGATTCGATTGATGATGCCGAAGGAGGAAGAAAAACCTATAGTATAAGATCTACGGGACAGGTAACAGACTTACCTAATATTATGGATAGGCCTATAGAATACCTAAAATCAAAGTTGACCCTTTTTACAGGTCCTACTGACCGTGATCATCAGTGGACTTGGAAGTCAAGCATGGGAAGACCTACCAGTGACAGCGGGACTTGCATTCACCGCACAACGTCAGGCCCACATAATAATAATAATAATGACGTATAGAAAAGGGGGGGAAAGGAAGGAAGGTAAAGAATGATTGTGTATATGTGATGAGTGTTATGCAACCAGGGCGACGACACGACGGCAGGAACTAGGCCTTAGTTTAAACTCCCGGCCTTACTGAGAGCTCTGGTCCTGGTTGCATTGTGTAAAATGCATGTGTGTGTATTTACCTATTTGTAGTATACAGGAATTGAGCAATGCTTGTGTTGTGTGTGTATGTGTGTGTGTGTGTGTGTGTTTTAAGTAGGAGAGGAAGAATTTAGACTAAGAGAAAGAGTGTCGGGGCTTAACCCAACGTGCGTGTGTTTGGTGTTGGGAAAGGGGGGGGGGGGATCTCGCACGTGCACTGTGTTGTTACTTAAGGACGGGAGGAGTGAATAGCTACGGCTTTCTCTGCCAAGCATTAGCTTATTGGCTGCCTCTCAGGTTCATCTGATTTTTCCGGCTCCAGGAGCCTGGGTAGGATGATAGGATACGGGTGTTAGGGTAAGGTGTTGTAGCCCTGGGGGGCTTGGGTAGGGGGATAAGGAAAGGGGAGGGGTGGAGGAAGGGCAGTATGGGGGGGACAGGGTCTGAGGCGGGGGTGCTGGATATGAGGATGGCGGGTTATTACGTGGCTGCCGTGATCTTGATAATGGGTGTAGGGGTGGTTTAGAGTCTTAAGTGAGTTGCTGGGTGTGAACTAAGTAGTTAATTAATGAAATGGTCAGTAATAAATAAACTATTGGTGCTTAAGTGAACAATGGGGTTGGTGCAGGTCTTGCGTCAGGGTGGAAGAGGTTGGCTAGAGGTCGTGTGGGGGGTGTGATCCGGGTGAAAAAGTCGATGAAGTCAGTGTGAACGTCGGTGAGTTTGGTGATTTGTTTTTGTTGTAGGTGGTGAAGGTAAGTGTTGATGGGTGGAATGTTGGCGCGTTCATGAGAGTGTATGTTGGTGACAAAATCATCCCACCGTATGCTCAGTGCCCAACGTATGGCTTTGTTTTGAACTCTCTGTAAATTTAGAATGTTGCTTTTGGCCGAAAGAGATAGACTTAACGGTGAATACGTGAGCAGTGGTCTGATCAGTGCTTTATACAGATGAAATTTAGTTGAAGATGCTGCACTACGGAACCGGTATATTTGTGTTAGTGCAGTGCCAGCCACGCCTGCCTTGCCTCGTATATGATGATGAAATTTGAAGTTTTTGTCGTATGTAAGACCAAGTACGGTGCAAGTATTCCTAATAGGAATGGGAACGCGATCGGGATCACGCGAATTTAGAAAAAGTGGGCGGGGGTTGGCTGATTTAATACGAAAATATGTCACTGTGCATTTCAAGGGATTCGCTTGAATCCGCCACTTCTGATCCCATCGTGCAATTCGGTCCAGCTCTATGCTCGCTTTGTTGGTAATTCCGTCAATTGTCGTTGATCGTACAAGTTGGGTAATGTCGTCTGCGTATTGGATGGTGAGTGAATCGTCATGTAGTGGGGTGGGGATGTCATTTGTGTAGAGTGTGTAGAGGGTGGGTGCAAGGACGGAGCCCTGAGGTACACCTGCGTGAAGCTGGAAAAAGTCTGAGTAATTATTTTTAAATTTAATGCGCATTGTGCGGTTGTCTAGAAAATTGCAAAGTAGTTTTTTAATGAGTGAAGGAAAGTTGAATTGTTCGCAGATTTTGTACTTCAGGCCTGCGTGCCAGAGTCAAATGCACGTTTTACGTCACGAGTAATAAGGGCTGTCTTGTATGCATTGCGGATGTTTTGGTTGATGTGTAAGTAATTGGTGATGTTTAGAGCGTCCTGTGTGGATCGTCTAGGTCTGAAACCAAAATGTCTGGGGGAAAGAAGGTTTTCGTCTTCTAAGTGTTGGCGTAATCTAATGTTGATGATTCGTTCGAACGTTTTTCCTAGCACTTCGAGTAAACTGATGGGCCTGAAGTTTAAAGGGTCTGTTGTTGTCTTGTCTTTTTCAGGGATTAGAGTTGCTGTCGCGGTCTTTAACGTTTCCGGAAAGTAGCCGGATGCCAAGGCAGCGTTGTATAAGTGTGTAAGTGCATTTATGAATGTGTCTGGGAGGTGTTTGAGTATGTGATGTCCGATGCCTGTGGCACCCGGCGCCTTCTTTGGAGTTCTGGCAAGCATAGACTTGACTTCTTCGACTAGTATGGGAGCAGTGAGGGGGTTATGTATGTCTAGGTTGTTTATGTGTAAGTTTGCGTCTGGTGTGATGTGTTCGTGGATGGTGTGAAGGTGTTGTTCTATATGTCTTATGTGACGTGTTGCGGCAGGATGAGGAGGGTTAGGGTGGTATACTTGTTGCCATGTATTTTTAAATGTGTTTGTGATTTCCCTGGGATCTGTGATTTCTCTGTTGTTAACAATTAATTTCCTTACTCTAGGTAAGTTACAGCCCTTGAGTCGGCGAATGTGTTTCCAGAATTCCCAGGGTTTGGTTTTTCTGTGCTGTTGTGCATTTTGTATGAGGCGTCGCCAGTGTGCATTGTGGTCGGATTCAAGGCTATTGATTACATGTGTCCGAAAGCGCTGCTGGCATGGGGGTTTTATAGGTAGAGGCAGACTGGTGGGCGCCGCATTGGGGGCGGGGCTTGCTACAAGGGAAACTCCCATAAAATAGAGGGGAGCCTTATGTAACTTCGACGAATCTTTATACTGATCATTGTCTTTTCGTTTTTTTCTCTCTCTCTGTCTTGTTCTTGCGTTGCCTCCATGTTAAGCCCCGTACACACTGGGCATCAAGTTGCGCAACGTGTTGAAAATCACCATGTCACTGCATCAGCCTCGCGTGATGGTGACAGGCAAGCAGCGTGGAGTCAACATTGTATGTGCTGCCCTCGCGCGGCGATGACGACTGACGTTGGCCTTGACAATCCAATGGTGCCACTTGTACAAATTTTGTGGGTAATTCACTGTCAGATTTTGAAAACTGTACAGTACTGAACGTAGGCAACACGATGGGAGATATTAAAACAACTTAGATAACAAAGTAATTAGTAAATCGGAATGCGAGAGAGATCTAGGAGTTATGATTAGTAAGACCTCAACCTAGGCAGTAGTGTATTGATGCTAGAAATAAAGCAAATAGGCTCCTACGATTTATATCGAGGAGCAATTTTGCAACTTTATTTAGCATTAATAAGGCCACATTTAGACTACGCCGTGCAATTTTGGTGTCCGTACTATTGAATGGATATAAAGTCGCTTGAAAACGTACAGAGAATAATGACAAAAATGATACATGATGTTCGGAACCTGTCACATGAAGACAGACTAAAAAGACTAAATTTGCACCGACTAGGAAGACGTAGAGTAATGGGAGACTTAATTGAGGTGTTTAAGTGAAGGAAGGGAATAAGTAAAGGAGATATTAGCAAGGTACAGAACTTAAAGTGGGCATACAGGATAGAACTAGAAGTAATGGTTTCAAACTGGAAAAATTCCGTTATAAGAACATAAGAAGAGAGGATAACTGCAGTAGGCCGGTTGGCCCATGCTAGGCAGCTCCTAGAAGAGTAACTGAACTACTAGAATGATATAAGGATAGCAAAGAAGATATGAAGTGCTATGAAAAGGATGCAAAGCCACTGCACTGTATTTTTCTGCCACTGAACTGTGTGATATAAGCTGCAAAAAGACAAAAACCTAGGCCAAGTTAAGGCAACAAAAGTATAGTGTGTAGTTCACACTTTAAATCCATAAAGATTTTTGTTCATTCTCAGCATACAGTAATTGCCATAGCTCAGTGGCAGAGGACGACTGTACTATGGTTCAACATCCCTTCCACAGAACTTCATTATTAGCCCCATGATGATGATCTGTTACAGCTCAACATTCAAGATGGCAAGTCTACGCCTAGATAAAATGACCTGAGTATAGCTGACGCCTAGTGATGTAGTGGGTGAAGGCACTGCGGCAGGATGGGGCCAGTCAGGGCTTAGATCTGAGGCACAGTTGAGGTTTGCTGATTACATTGCCATTCAGGATGCTGGCCAGCCTTCCCCTAACCCCACTGTGGCAGGGAATAAATATACTGTATGCGATGTATCTTATGGACATCCAGCTGATTTCAAGTACTGTGTTTTGGTGGCAAAGCTGGGCTGCAATGCTATAAAAAAAATATATATATATATATGCCTGTCACCCCTTATAACAATACTTAAGACTGAAAATCATTGAGGATCAGCTAAGTTAAACTACTGCTTTCTCAAAACAAAAGGTGTCAGTCAGAAAGGTAGTCCCACAAGAGGTGAGGCGAGGTGTTAATGAGAGGTATTCCCGGGGGTGGGGTGGAGGCAGGTGTGAGGTAAGGTGTGAGGCTGAACCCCATGTGATTATAGTGCTCCAGGCTGTCTATTAATATCTATATTTATTTATCTATCTAGCTATTTTTAAACCTATCTATCTATCCATCTACCTATCCATGTCTACCTATCTGTATATATATCTATCTGTAGTTCTATAACATTTTCTCCTTCTCTCTCTCCCCCACAATCTCTCCCCACTTCCCTTCCCTAGCTTCCTCCCCACCTCTACCTCCCATTTTGTCTTCCACTCCCTCCACTTCACCTCTCTCCCCCCCCTCCCTCTCTATCCCTCCTTCCTCCTCAACTACCCCCTTCCAAACACCCCCAGGGCCTCCCCCCACCCAACACCCTAGGGGAGGAAGACCGCCCCTGAGATTTACCTGATAACCCACATGTACCTTGCCTACCTCACCTGTTTTACCTGTGTGTGTGTGTGTGTGTGTGTGTGTGTGTGTGTGTGTGTGTGTGTGAAGAAAATGTATGTGTAATTAATCATATGTACACTATTACAATATGCCTGTGTGTACGCCTTTGTGTGTATACGTGTGCGTCTACAAATATGTGCGAATATCCTAAGCAATAATAATATTCCCTTGTGAGTTGCCAAAATAATATTACTACAACAATATCAACGTTAATTTACAGTAATGGGATTTATGGAGAAACAAACCCGCTACATAAATACATAAAGCGCTACATACATTTACAAATCTAGCTGAAAGACTTAAACGCATTATTATTATTATTATTATTATTATTATTAAAGTATTTGTTTAGATTTTACTGCTTAATTCTCTGTCTGTCTGTCTCTCTGTCTGTCTGTCTGTCTGTCTGTCTCTCTCACTTCCTGATAACCCACGTTCACCTGTGGCTTCGTCAGCAGGTTAAAGTCTTTTGCTTCCTCTCTCTCTCTCTCTCTCTCTCTCTCTCTCTCTCTCACACACACACACACACACACACACACACAGATGAGGCCCCAGATAAGGTCCACCACTTCACACTCATTGTTTGTTTTCACGTCCACACCAATGACCTTCTCTCTCTCTCTCTCTCTCTCTCTCTCTCTCTCTCTCTCTCTCTCTCTGTTAACCCAGTATTTCTTTTATCTGTTTCTCTGAATTGGTCATGTTCTCTCTCTCTCTCTCTCTCTCTCTCTCTCTCTCTCTCTCTCTCTCTCTCTCTCTCTCTCTCTCTCAAAACTTTACAATCTCAACACCTTCAGTCTTTTCACCTCCAAGTAATTTGTCTTCCCTAGGGTCATTTTCGCTTCACCCCCCCTATAAATCTTGCCCTCCTACAGCGTCCCCTTCAGCGTCTCAGGCGGAACAAAGGTCAGGGGAGGCGTAACAAAGGTCAAATGAGGTCTTATCTACGTTTAAACTCTGGGATTAGGACAGTAGGGGTGGTGGTGGTCGGGTCTAAAGTAATAATGAAATAGATCATCTAAAGTAATAATGACACATTATCTAGCATTAGTAAGGCCACATAGATCATCTAAAGTAATAATGAAACTTTATCTAGCATTAGTAAGGCCACATTTAGACTACGCAGTACAATTTTGGTGTCCTTACTATAGAATGGATATTAATTCGTTAGAAAATGTACAGAGAAGAATGACAAAAATGATACATGACGTCCGGAACCTGTCATATGAAGACAGACTGAAAAGACTAAGTCTGCATTCGCTAGAGAGGCGTAGAGTAAGGGGAGACTTAATTGAGGTGTTTAAGTGGATGAAGGGTATAAATAAGGGAGATATCAGCAAGGTACTTAAAGTGAGCATACAGGATAGAACTAGAAATAATGGTTTCAAACTAGAAAAATTCCGTTTCAGTGAGGAAATAGGTAGAAATTGGTTTGGTAATAGAGTAGTAGACGAATGGAATAAGCTACCTAGTAAAGTAGTTGCTGCCTCTTGCATTGAGAGTTTCAAGCATAGGCTAGATAAGCATATGACTAATAAGGGGTGGATATAGGATATTGGATATAGAATAAAGAAAATCTTATAACCAATACTAATTCAAAAATTTTTTCTTTTCAGGTTACACTATGATAGTCTCTATTCTCCTTTCACACTTTCCTGTAAAATGTCCACGCCAGTTTTTCTATACGGCGTGGTGTTCTTTCTGACTTTTTCCTGCCGGCTTCGGCTGGAGGGTTTGGAGGGCGGGGGAGAGCCTTCTTCTTTGCTATCCTTATCTCATTCTAGTAGTTCAGTTACTCTTCTAGGAGCTGCCTAGCATGGGCCAACCGGCCTACTGCAGTTATCCTCTCTTCTTATGTTCTTATGTGAATGCTAAATGGTTCACGGTACTTGTCTCTCTCTCTCTCTCTCTCTCTCTCTCTCTCTCTCTCTGATGGTTTAGGCCTGTCACCCATTTTTCTTTACATCTCAGGTACACAAAAGGAAAATAGAGTCTGTGTAACATTCCTTTCATTTCTGGGTACTGACCGGGTGGGGGAGGGGTTAGGGAGGTTGGGGAGGGATTAGGAGGGTGGGGGGAGGGAAGGAGAGGAGGAGGAAGTGGAGGGAAGGAGGGGTAGTGGAGGGAAGGAGGGGTAGTGGAGGGAAGGAGGCAAAATGGAGGGATGGTGAAATGGAAGGGTGTGAGAGAGAAGGGTAGGTGAGAAAGGGAGGTTTGGGAGGAGGTGAAAGGAAGAAAAAGAAAGAAATGGAGAATGGAATAATGAGAGAGAGAGAGAGAGAGAGAGAGAGAGATTATGGAGACGAATGAGAACAGCAAACCAAATTACCGAAGGAAGAAAGGATGGATGAAAGAGGGAGACGAAAAGAAAAGAAAAGAATGAAGAGAAAGGAAGGAAGGAGAAAGTGAAGGAGAGAGAGAGAGGCCAAGGAGGAGGAGGAGAGAGATTAAGACAACAAGAGGGATTAAGGGAGGGAGAGGGAGGTATGGAGGAGGGAGAGGGGAGGGAAGAGAGGAGGGGAAAAAAATTAAGAAATAGCCAGAGTATAAACGAAGAAGGAAGAAGTGAGAAACAATGAAGAAAGGTAGATTAATAGATAAATAGTTATACACAGATAGATAGATAGATAGATATATGGACTGAGAGAGAGAGAGAGAGAGAGAGAGAGAGAGAGAGAGAGAGAGAGAGAGAGAGACGAAAGAACAATCCATCTTATACCAAAAAATCCAAATTGCATCACTCTCTCTCTCTCTCTCTCTCTCTCTCTCTCTCTCTCTCTCTCTCTCTCTCTCTCTCTCTCTCTCTCTCTCTCTCTCTCTCAATACCGCAAAGGAGGTTGAACTGTTTTTGCTCGACATGTGAGTATTATTGCGGGTTGAAGGATATTGACGAGTTTGTGTGTGTGTGTGTGTGTGTGTGTGTGTGTGTGTGTGGCTGATCTGATGGATGGTGAAGAGATGGAAGGCTGGATGGTTATGTAAGGACTGATGTATTAGAGAAACCGCAGATGCAGACAGAGATCGAGTTGGTTTATGTCTGTATGTTTATGTATGTATGTATGGATAGATGGAATAGGAAAATATTTACTAGTCAATTTTCCACCTGATTTTTACCTGTGTGTACGTATGGATGTATGCACGTATTTATATGCATGTATGAGTGTACATAAGAACATAAGAAGAGAGGATAACTGCAGTAGGCCGGTTGGCCCATGCTAGGCAGCTCCTAGAAGAGTAACTGAACTACTAGAATGAGATAAGGATAGCAAAGAAGAAGGCTCTCCCCCGCCCTCCAAACCCTCCAGCCGAAGCCGGCAGGAAAAAGTCAGAAAGAACACCACGCCGTATAGAAAAACTGGCGTGGACATTTTACAGGAAAGTGTGAAAGGAGAATAGAGACTATCACAGTGTAACCTGAAAAGGAAAAATTATGAATTAGTATTGGTTATAAGATTTTCTTTTTTCTATATCCACCCCTTATTAGTCATATGCTTATCTAGCCTATGCTTGAAACTCTCAATGGAAGAGGCAGCAACCACTCCACTAGGTAGCCTAGTCCACTCGTCCACCACTCCATTAGCAAACCAACCTCTACCTATTTCCCCACCGAAACGGAACCTGTCTAGCTTGAAACCATCATTTCCAGTTCCATCCTGTATGCTCACCTCAAGCACCCTGCCGACATCTCCCCTATTTACACCCTTCATCCACTCAAACACCTCAATCAAGTCCCCCCCCACTCCACGCCTCTCCAGCGAATGCAGACCCAGTCTCCTCAGTACGCCCCCACATGACTGGTTCCGGACGTCATGCATCATTCCTGTCACTCCTCTCTGCACATTTTCCAACGAATCAACATCCACTCCACAGCAAGGACACCAAAACTGCACTGCGCAGTCCAAATGTGGCCCTACTAATGCTAGTTAAGAACAGGGTAGAGACTGGTTCTGCAATAGAGTAGTAGATGAATGGAATAAGCTACCTAGTAAAGTAGTTGCTGCCTCTTCCATTGAGAGTTTCAAGCATAGGCTAGATAAGCATATGACAAATAAGGGGTGGGTATAGAAAAAAAATCTCATAACCATAAGAACATAAGAAGAGAGGATAACTGCAGTAGGCCGGTTGGCCCATGCTAGGCAGCTCCTAGAAGAGTAACTGAACTACTAGAATGAGATAAGGATAGCAAAGAAGGCTCTCCCCCGCCCTCCAAACCCTCCAGCCGAAGCCGGCAGGAAAAAGTCAGAAAGAACACCACGCAGTATAGAAAAGCTGGCGTGGACATTTTACAGGAAAGTGTGAAAGGAAAATATAGACTATCACAGTGTAACCTGAAAATTCATTCGTTTCCCTTCTAGGAGCTGCCTAGCATGGGCCAACCGGCCTACTGCAGTTGTCCTCTCTTATGTTAATCTCCAGCACAACTTCCTACCAACAACTCTGAGAGAGAGAGAGAGAGAGAGAGAGAGAGAGAGATTCTGCACATTTATAGCCTCGCTTTTTGGAGAGGAAGACGAGAAAGAAAACTCTCTCTCTCTCTCTCTCTCTCTCTCTCTCTCTCTCTCTCTCTCTCTCCTTGATATCATACATCTCCACATGTCTCCACTTTGGCACTAAGACCCACCGTCCATACTGAATACACAAAGGAGTACAAAGGAAAGCAAACAGCAACAGACCTTATCGTCCTTTCGAGGCTGTTTGTTACAGAATAGACTATGACTACGAGATCTAACTCTACATGCTGAAGGGTAAAGATAGTAAAGCAAGAAGGTTCACCCCGCCTCCAAACCCTTCAGTTAAAACTGGCAGGAAAAGGTGAGAAAAACCACCAATAGGCATGGAATAACTGATATGGAAATTTCATAGGAAAGACTGAAAAGGAAAAGTTACATCTATAATACTGTATCAATTTCATCTATAAGGTACCACGCTACTATCCATTTCATGGACCGTGTATCATGGTTTTTCTCAAATATCTTTCAAACTAATCAATTGATCGGTATGATACTTTGACACAGTGTACATGACACCTCCCGCTAATTTTTGGTAATATACGGCATTGCCAAGTGGTGTTACTGAAGGCGTTTACTCTTGACGTTTAAAGGCAAAGTCGCGTGA
>NW_027643484.1:370000-402500 GCF_032717465.1 Coenobita brevimanus
CCTTTGACAAACAGCAGTCCCTTTACCTGGCCCCTGCAGTACCTTTGACAAACAGTAGTCCCTTTACCTGGCCCCTGCAGTACCCTTGTGTCTACCACCACACTGCTAGCCTCACGTACTCTCATAATTCGTATGCTGCTGCACTACCTTATCCTTTACTCCTGTCTCCCTACATGCATTCTATCACACCAAGCCCCACCATACATACTCAGCTGCCCTTTTGTGCACTCTTCGGCTCACCTTCCCCAACTGCCTCTGTTTTTGAGCTAAAAATCTTCCTGTTGTTTCTATTTCACTCCCTGTTCTTCTAGCTGGAGGGATTATATAGTGTTCTTTAAATCATCGCTAATGACGGCAAGGTTAAGACAGACAGACACACACACACACACACACACACACACACACACACACACACACAGTATGTAAAAAAGAAGTCCCCACCAACATTAAAGGGAGCGAGAAGGCCTGAAGGTGGCCGATAATTTTACAGCCTAGTCTTCCCAGCACAACACTAGCGGTCGCACCTCATTATGTAGGAGTCTGTGTCACCCTGCTCTTGCCTGACACACACCCATATCTCAGTCCCTCGTACACACCAAGAACCTCACTGTGCCGCAGTCTGTGTCGCCCTGCTCTTGCCTGACACACACCCATATCTCAGTCCCTCGTACACATTGACCAAGGGCCTCACTGAGAAGGAGTCTGTGTCACCCTGCTCTAGTCTGACATCCAGCCACATCTCAGTCTCTTGTATAAGCTGAGCATGAAGGACACATTATAAAGGAGTCTGGCGTGTAGACATACTGCGAGGCGTAAGGGAAGGGAATATTCAATTTCCGATCAGAGAGAGACAGAGACAGACAGACAGAGAGACAGCGACGCCAGATTTCTCATTCAATTATCCAACGGAAAACGCGACACCAATCATTACAGACAGACACTAAACCCAGCTCTAACGGCCTTCAATAAGAGTTAATGATGTAATGACGAAAAGACCAGAGGCAACTGCACAAATAATGGAGTCCTGCGTAAGACTCGTTATATGATTTATTCTCTCTCTCTCTCTCTCTCTCTCTCTCTCTCTCTCTCTCTCTCTCTCTCGTACCTTAGTAGTAGTTTCTATATAAATGATTGGACAGACAGACACAGACAGATAAATGGATAGATACATAGATAGATAGACATTTAAGTTTTCTACCCAAACCAGCGTCACAGCATCCGACACATATAAGATCAGCTTTATACCAAATAAGAGACGCCTATAAATTCACAGTATAGCTGTTGCCTGGGCTGGTGTCTTTAGCCTCACATTAATTGAAGACACTGAGGCCCATGGTGACTCCAAAGCAATCAGTGTCAGCCAGAGAGCACTAAACACGTGTGAGAGAGCTGCAGAGACACGACCACCAGGCTCTGAGATGGCATATAGTTATTAGTGTCAGCCAGAGAGCACTAAACACGTGTGAGAGAGCTGCAGAGACACGACCACCAGGCTCTGAGATGGCATATAGTTATTGGTGTCAGCCAGAGAGCACTAAACACGTGTGAGAGAGCTGCAGAGACACGACCACCAGGCTCTGAGATGACATATAGTTATTAGTGTCAGCCAGAGAGCACTAAACACGTGTGAGAGAGCTGCAGAGACACGACCACCAGGCTCTGAGATGACATATAGTTATTAGTGTCAGCCAGAGAGCACTAAACACGTGTGAGAGAGCTGCAGAGACACGACCACCAGGCTCTGAGATGACATATAGTTATTAGTGTCAGCCAGAGAGCACTAAACACGTGTGAGAGAGCTGCAGAGACACGACCACAAGGCTCTGAGATGACATATAGTTATTAGTGTCAGCCAGGAAGCACTAAACACGTGTGAGAGAGCTGCAGAGACACGACCACCAGGCTCTGAGATGACATATAGTTATTAGTGTCAGCCAGAGAGCACTAAACACGTGTGAGAGAGCTGCAGAGACACGACCACCAGGCTCTGAGATGACATATAGTTATTAGTGTCAGCCAGAGAGCACTAAACACGTGTGAGAGAGCTGCAGAGACACGACCACCAGGCTCTGAGATGACATATAGTTATTAGTGTCAGCCAGAGAGCACTAAACACGTGTGAGAGAGCTGCAGAGACACGACCACCAGGCTCTGAGATGGCATATAGTTATTAGTGTCAGCCAGAGAGCACTAAACACGTGTGAGACAGCTGCAGAGACACGACCACCAGGCTCTGAGATGGCATATAGTTAGCCTTTGAGAAAACAGGAGAGACTTTGCAAGAGGCTGAACGCAAGAGCAAAGTTAATTAGATGGTCACACATTCTCCCGGCGACCGTGTTATGTTCATCATGAATACTGCACTGAAGGCTGACCCGAGACTTCATGCACTGAATTTAGATGATGAAGGACAGATAGACAGACAGATAGACACAGAAAGACTGACATTTTTAGATATTGATGTGTGTGTGTGTGTGTGTGTGTGTGTGTGTGTGTGTGTGTGTGTGTGTGTGTGTGTGTGTGTGTGTGTGTGTGTGTGTGTAAACTGTGTCAATATCAAAAAACGTTCTAACATACAAGAGAAAGCTAAGGTATAATAAGCAGAATAAACAGCTGATGAACTGGTGCAACGATGCTTCCCATGCCACATAGCCAGCAGCCTCTCAGTGCACCCCAAACCATCCCAATCTGTTCCCTCGTCCATTCTAGAGCGACAGTTATAAGAATGGGTGAAGATTTTAGTGACAAGAGAGAGACGTCAAGATGGGGAAAAAGCCTACTGTCTGATAGAGAATGACATCTTGGGAGGCCTGTGGAATTCTTGGTTGTGGAGAGAGTGACTGGGTGTAAAAATATGTCCTTGCATGTGTTCCTCGTTTATATGTTTAGATTTGGTATGAATGAAAGGGAGGAATTGATTTAGCGATATTAGATAACTGGGACGATGGTGGAAAGAAAATGATGAGTGTGCAGAACTGTTATTGGGAGAGAGAGAGAGAGAGAGAGAGAGAGAGAGAGAGAGAGAGAGAGAGAGAGAGAGGTCACTGGGTCAAGTAGGCAGACAGGATCACAATGAGGTATAATGACGCCCCAAACATATTATCGCGTCTCACCAGTCTACATTCCACACAGCCTCTCTGATCTTTAAGCAAAAAATAAAGCCTAACTAACAACAAGAAGTAAGTATAAGTTGGCTATTCATGTTTCAAGTGAAATGGAAAAGTAATCAGGAAGTTCAATAAAAATTTTCCTGAATATTATGATAAATGAAACTCTCACTGGCAGAAATGATCCATGATTTTTTACATTCATGACTAATGTGATGGTCTTGGTAGGGATTTTTTTTTTCTTATGTCCTGCAGTTTGTTGGAAGGTCATATAAGACTCCTTTGTTTTCATACCCACAAACTGTTCCTTGCCCCAGCCTGGTTTGGATCTCAGGCTATTTGGGACCACAGCCCACTGCTATTTCCATTTTACCCATAGAATCCGGTAGCTTAAATATTTGCATGAAGAATGAATCGAAACCTATTCATCTGACAGGATATTCTGGTTCCCGTTGCTACCCACCCCATGATGGGGAAATTAACTGGCAAAATCATCTAATATATTACCACTACGCCGGGAATCGAACCCGGGACTCTCAGGTGAGAGCAAGGCAGCAAACCACTACACCACGACCAGGTAAAAGTTGTCTCACATTGTCACAATCTTGTAACCAATGCCCCTCCGCCCCCACTGTGGGCATGGAGAGGATGAGATAACCCCCTGGCACTCGGGCAAGTAGATGCTTTTAATCTATCCCAGGCACTTATGGCAAGTCAGAATGATGAGAGAAACCTGTACTTTACACAGGAAAAATCATCCAATATATTACCACGAGGCATAATGGTAATATATATATATATATTGGATGATTTTTCCTGTGTAAAGTACAGGTTTCTCTCTTCATTTTAACTGGGAAAACTTGATCTACAACACATAACTTTGGACTCTAACCCAGTTGTGCTTGGAGACTTAATACTAGGTTCGGTGGAGACAGAGAAGTGAGGGCATGTAAACGTGTGTGGTGTGTTTCGTGGGAAAAGTCAATTAAATAGAGACAGATATTCCTGGAAGTTCATATTTCGAGCCCATTCATATGAAACAGGCTGCAGACTGGTACACAGACAGACAGATGGGTAGAAAAGTTCAGAGCTAACTGTGCCTCACCTCCATATCTTTAACTTTCTCTGCCTCAGCCTCCCCTGCCACCTGTCTCGTATGATATAAATCGGATAGTCCTTCAGCCCGTCCGCCCGCTTCCCTCTTAAACAACATCCACCTCAGCATCAGACACCTGCACTGCCAACTTTTACTCCCACATGCGACGCTGACGAGAAGCCTACACGTGGTGGCATTGTGTATCCTGGGTGGAGCGAAGCAGCTGTAGCGTCTACCCTGGACCCAAACTTCCTCATATTTCCCTATTCACTGCCGTGGGGAAGGGCCCTGATTCGATCCTGGTTAGGCGCTGTATACAAAGCGGTACCGGATCCCTACATGGTGTCTGTACTTCGTATGGTACTATACCTGTAAGAGGGCCCCACAAAAGCAGTTGTTTACCTGTGGTCCACGGGAGTGTTTGGTCAGACAGACCTGGGTTAAACAACAGCAACAACAACTCTCACATCTGAGAAAGTTGAAAGACGGACAGGCAACGCTCTTACCACTCCTAGGCTCCTATAACTCACTACCAGCTGAACAAATCATCTGAATGGACGGCTAGAGTTGTCCCTGCCATGAATCAGTGACATTATACCCACCATCAGTACACAGGCCACCTGCACTACCAAACTCTTACTCCCAAAGGGTTGAGAAAGTACAGAAGACATAATACACTCCTTTTAAACTAGCTTAGCTTAAAATTCCATACTCTCCATCCTGAATGTTGAGTTGTAGGGATACAATAGCACTAGAATATTATGCCTGTCGCGTAGAAATGCTATGGAAAGGACGTAGAACCGTATTATTGTCTTTTGCTGCAAATGGGCTATGTGAATTAAGCTGCAAAAGGACGAAAATCTGTGTCAAGTTAGAGTTAAAGGAGTACAGTCTCGTCAACAAGAAAGACACTGAAAGTCACTGATATGTCGCCCGTTGAAGAGATTTGGCCAATAATATTGCCATAACTTTGACCTTATCTGATTTCCTTGCTTAGTAGGTTTTAAACTGGAAGCTTCATTAGTAAGATGAAACTTAGCTCTCCAAGGCCTGCATAAATTTCTTTCTCTCTACCTCCTAAGACGAGTGTGTGTGTGTGTGTGTGTGTGTGTGTGTGTGTGTGTGTGTGTGTGTGTGAGAGAGAGAGAGAGAGAGAGAGAGAGAGAGAGAGAGAGAGAGAGGCAGCTCCTGTCTCCCTGAACCAAAGATAATTCTAACACCATCAATATACTGTACAAACAGGTATATAAAGACATGAATAAAATTGAATATTATCAAGACAACTCAATGGAAAGTAAAGTCAAGTGGGTTTAGTCAAGTGTGAGCGAGTTCATGTGCCAGACAGCATGTGAGTCATCAGAATTCAGGACACGTACGACCACTAGAAGGAACAGTACGACCCCTAGTAGGCAAGAACGACCCCCTCTTCCAGTACACAGGGCCCCCAGTTTGATGATGACTCCATGCCAGAGCACACACGACCCCAGTAGGCAAAGGACGACCCCCTACCAGAGCACACACGACCCTCAATAGGCAAGGAACAACTATCCTTTCCAGACCCTCTACCAAAGCAAACACGACCCCCACTCTGACGTCCCCTACCAGAGCAAACACGACCCCCACTCTGACGACCCCCACTAGAGCACAAACGACCCCAGTAGGCAAAGGACGACCCCCTACCACAGCGCAAACGACCACCACTAGGCAGGGAACAACACCCAACCAAAGCACTACACAAAAGTAATGGTGGAGGAAATGTAGGGTGTAAACAGAAAGAAGGCTCAGATCTGTGCCTACCGAATACACGTAACTTATTAAGAAAGATGACCTATTTTTGCTACGTCGCAGTCTTACCCTCACTATACTCTTCCTACTCTAACTTGACCCAAAAACTTCCATCTGTCCAACTTCAATGCTGAATGGAACAATAGGTTATCGCAAGAATATGATGCTAGTCACGAAGAAGTGCTTTGGCAAGGATGCAGAGACGCAGCATTCTTTTTCTGGCACTGAGCTACGTGAATTACGTTGCAAAGGGGCGAGAATATGTGCCAAGTTAAATCCAAATACATCAGTAAGAGTGGCGACAACAACCTGTATATAAGAGGAAGAATAGGAGAGAAATTAGTGGTCATTCCCTAGTACCTTCATTAATCCAATCAGTATTAGGGGTTCTTCCTACCTTAAATACATTCAAGATGGTAAACTGGAAAAAAAAAAAAAACTGGTGGTGAAGGGATTAAAACAAGAGTTGCGGAGATGAGTGAAGCTGGTTGTGTATAACGATGGGTGGAGTATTTCAGAGTCGATATATATGCAAATGATGCTGTGTTGCTTGCTAATAGTGCAGGGAATGTTTGTGGACTGCAAATGAGGTTTGTGCATGTCTGTTAGTGGCGAGAACTCAGTGGAAATGTAAGTAAGAGTGAAGGAATGGTTGTGGAGGGAGAACAGTAACTCAAAGTGTTGTGTCAGTGAATGGAGGGAAACTGAAAGAGCAAAAAAGCTTAACTACCAACGTAACCACCTGCAATATCCACTACATAATCTAACCATGATGTAAATAGTTGAACTAGTATTCAGAAGCAATGTAGCCGTCATCATCATCATCATAATCATAATCATCTGACCTTTTCTCCCCAATGAAAGATGGGGTTCAGCCTACAAGGAGAGACCAACACGAACGAGGCAGATCAATAACACACACACACACACACACACACACACACACACACACACACACACACACACACACACACACACACACACACACACACACACACAAAACAGTAACATCTATTAAAAACAAGAACAGTAAGAGAGAAACACCGAATATGAACAGAATATGAATGCGACAATAAATATAGGTATACCTGTATACAGTATACAGTAGATGGATAGAAAGACAAATAAATAAATAGTCATAATACACAGATACATAGATAAATAAATATACATACACAGCTACATAAGTCGACAGATACACAGACAGACACAGAAAAACACTGGATAGACAGACACAGAAAGACAGGAACAGGGAAAAGAATATAAAGGAAAGAGCGATGATACGAAGAAATCATCCAAAAAATGCAATAACTGAATCACATAAACATTTCATTTTTTACTTATATAAGATGGTGACTAGGAAGTACTACAGATCGTAAGAAAATTATTTATACAAAGAGGGTGACTTTATATAACATGGGAAGGTGAGCGGGTGAGATGATTTTGTGATTACGGTACCAAAGCATGACGGTGCTCTCTCTCTCTCTCTCTCTCTCTCTCTCTCTCTCTCTCTCTCTCTCTCTCTCAAAACCCAACTCCTTTTCTTTTCTCTCTCCCTGACAAATTGGTACACAGGAGACAGAATTGTAAAATCTGATTGCTCTCTGTTTCAAGTATGTAATTTGATATCATTCTTATAGGGTGGAAATTGGTCTACTTGTGTGTGTGTGTGTGTGTGTGTGTGTGTGTGTGTGTGTGTGTGTGTGTGTGTGTGTGTGTGTGTGTGTGTGTGTGTGTGTGTGTGTGTGTGTGTGTGTGTGTGTGTGTGTGTGTGTGTGTGTGTGTGAGAGAGAGAGAGAGAGAGAGAGAGAGAGAGACCTCCCTAGCAGCTCTTCTTTGGCGATTTAGTTTGCATTTAATTCCTTACTATTTTCCCCTTTATTTCTTAAGTATCTGCAATATATCCCTGTATTTCCCCTATGACACTTCTCTACGTCCCTAAATTTCCCTAAAGATTCCCTCTATTGCCCCTAAAATATTTCCCATTACGTAGCAAGTCTCTCTCTCTCCTTATATCTCCCCTAAATCTTCCCTTTCTCTCCCCAAACACATTTCTCTTTGCCATTTACCCTCCCCATTGGCCACATATAGTAGCCCTACCTTCACCTTGGCCTAAATGAAAACAAAAGAAGCTGGAACAATGGGAGTTGGGATTAGAGTTGGCACTTGAGTTGACACTTGAGTTGGCACTTGAGTTGGGACTTGACACTTGAGTTGGCACTTGAGTTGACACTTGAGTTGGGACTTGACACTTGAGTTAGCACTAGAGCTGACACTTTATTTGGCACTCGAGTTGGCAGTAAAGTTGTCACTTGAGTTGGTACCTAAGTTGGCGCTTGAGTTCGGACCTAAGTTGGCGTTTGAGTTGGCTCTTGAGTTACCCTTAGAGTTTGGACTTACGTTCGCGCTTGAGATGTAACATAAGCTGACGCTTGAGTTGGTGCTTAAGTTAGCTCTTGAGTTGGCACTTACGTTGACAGCTGAGTTGTAGCTTACGCTGCATTTGAGTTGGGACTTAAGTTGGCACTTGAGTTGGGACTTAAGTTGGTGCTAGAGTTTGGACTTAATTTGGCGCTTGAGTTGGGACTTAAGTTGGCGCTTGAGATTGGACTTAATTTGGTGCTTGAGTTGGGACCTAAGCTCGCCCTTGAGTTGAGATTAAGTTGGTGCTTGAGTTGGGGCTTAGGCTGGCACTTAAGGCTGGCACTTGAGGCTTAATTTTTCGCTTGTGCTGTGACTTATGTTGACGTTTGAGCTGGGACCTAAGTTGGCACTTGAGTTTGTATGCTGTCACATGAGTTGGGACTTAGGTTGACACTTGAGTTGGGACTTAGGTTGACACTTGAGTTGGGACTTAGGTTGACACTTGAGTTGGGACTTAAGCTGGCACTTGAGTTGGGACTTAAGTTTCCCCTTGAGTTGACACTTACGTTGGGGCTTGATTCGAGACTTAGGTTGGCACTTGAGTTGGGGTTTCAGTTGGCACTGGAGCTGGGACTTAATTTTGCACTTCAGTTGGGATTTAAGTTTGTTCTTGATTAGGGACTGAGGTTGGCACTTCGAGTTGGTACTTAGGTTGACACTTGAGTTGGGACTTAAGTTGACTCATGAGTTGGAACTTAAGCTTTCACTTGAGTTTGGAATAATGTTGGCACTTGAACTGCAACATAAGTTGGCTCTTGAGTTGGGACTTAAGTTGACTCGTGAGTTGGGACTTAAGTTGACACTTGAGCTGTAACTTAGGTTGGTAGCCCCACACTCCCCCTGCCTGTCAGCTGGGATATACCGGTACGTACATATTGCCTTTCACACACTCTGAAGCCAAGGAGGGTTTTCAGTACTGCATCGACTTCATCTGCTCTCCCTCCCTGCCTGCAGTATGCGATGCACTTTGCCTTCACACACTAATGGCAGACAAGCACACTATTAGCCTAGTAGCCACATACACCCTGCCAGTAAGCTAGGATATATATACTGCCTTCACACACTAATGGCAGACACAAGCACACTATTAGCCTAGTAGCCACATACACCCTGCCAGTAAGCTGGGATATATATACTGCCTTCACACACTAATGGCAGACACAAGCACACTATTAGCCTAGTAGCCACATACATCCTGCCAGTAAGCTGGGATATATATACTGCCTTCACACACTAATGGCAGACACAAGCACACTATTAGCCTAGTAGCCACATACACCCTGCCAGTAAGCTAGGATATATATACTGCCTTCACACACTAATGGCAGACACAAGCACACTATTAGCCTAGTAGCCACATACACCCTGCCAGTAAGCTAGGATATATATACTGCCTTCACAAACTAATGGGAAATTTTGGATTATTGCACCAACTTCATTATCTCTTCCTATAAGCCTCACACCAAGTGCCTTCGGCAATTATGATTCCAGGCTTGATTGGACACAGTCGGGGAAGAAGCCAGTTTCATTATCTGGTGCAGCACAAATCTGCCAAACCCTTACTCTTAGTTCTCTCTAATTGGGTTTACTGCGAAGATGGAGTTTCGGCCTGACCTGAACCCATGTCTACTCGGAATTGCATGAAATCCATAATATAGCTAATGTTAGTATGTGGCTGTAATTCTGTCATATGAACAACTGAGATAGAGTGAAATCAGACACATAAAACACTGTAATTATTACTAACACAGATACCGTATATTTGCAGTATTTCAAACGTATTTACTTCTCGTTCCTCTTCTAACTCCTTTGTTTTTCTCCTACCTCATTTATCTATTACTCCAAGTATCCTATAAATCACAGCAGACTCTCCATGATCTCTCTCTCTCTCTCTCTCTCTCTCTCTCTCTCTCTCTCTCTCTCTCTCTCTCTCGTTCAAAGAGGAAAGAGAAATACGGAAGGCAGAACACAATGCCGGCAGAGCAATATCGGTGAAATATGACTCATGACTGCATGCCACCTGTACCCCTCCTCACCAGAGCCTTCAGATAATGCTTGAAGGTGAGGTGAGTGAGCTGGCAAACAACATAGAAATTAACCGATGATTACTGTAATTATCCCATCACCAGGCAACTCTGATTCACCTCTTCACCCCTGACCTCCTCGCCTCCCCTCCGCCTCCTGCCCTCCTAACACTTTCTTTGCACTAATTGCCTTTTACGGTTACTTTCCATGATTTGACTCTCTCTCTCTCTCTCTCTCTCTCTCTCTCTCTCTCTCTCTCTCTCTCTATTTGCAGCTTCCTTCACATAGCTCAATGATGGAAAAAGACAATACTGTGGCACTACATCCTTTCCATTGCACTTCTTCGTGACTAGCATCATATTCATTTTTCATCTATTGCTACAACTCAGCATTCAAGATGAAGCGACAGCAATTTAAGGCCAAGTTACTGTAAAAAGGTATAGAAATCCTGCCCAAGTTAAAAAAAAAAAAACTGTCTGGCTAGCTTGGTTTAAAACATAGTTAAGGGATTCATTTGAGAATTTGTGTGTGTGTGTGTGTGTGTGTGTGTGTGTGTGTGTGTGTGTGTGTGTTTTAATGTGTTTGACTCTGGCCATAAGTTTTAACAGCCTGTTCCCTTAGGTCCAGGAGTTCTACGTATCACACCCTTCCACATGTCACCACTCCGGCGCTAACACCCACCGTCAGTACTGAACACAAGCTAGAGCTGTCTCCTGAAAGACTGGTGTAGTGGTATTATGGGGGTATTTTTAAGATGTCTCAGCAGGACTTATGGTAGATCAGTAATGGCTACTTTAGCGAAATTCAAACTCTCCAAACTGTTCCCTGCCCCAGCCAGGATTCGAACCCGTATCACTGGGACACAAGACCAATGTTTCAACTCAGCCACCGCCTCCCCTCTAGGACGGCAATACACTCCATCCACCTACATGACTCCGCCCTACTCCACCACGAAGCCACGCCCCATCATTCCACCACCTCACTGTGTGGAGGAAGGAAGGCGAAAGTGGCACTGAGGTGAGAGGTAGGCAGGAGGGGCTGAGAGCGAGGGGTGGAGACAAGAGCTTTGTAACTAGGACGGAGGTGAAGTGTGTGAGATGACCTCTGGCATTACTGTGAACGTGGCTACGGTGACTTGAAACAGTAGCTAAAGAAAGACTATGTCTTACCATGTGAGTTTCTAGTGAAGCGCTATTCACGGTCCACCCTGTATTACTGAGAAAAAAGGATTGGCATGATGGATGGAAGACGACTGCTGGGTTAATTAGTTATCTCGGGGAAATATATCGTGAGGATAAGTAAAAAGCAAAATCTATTAGTATATTATCCACGATGACCCATAAATGTCATCCCATCCAGTTGCTATACTCATTTTACCTTAACCTGGCCCAGATCTTCGTCCCTTCGCAGCCTATTTCACGTAACTCAGTGGTAGAAAATGGATGCTACGACTGTTCATAGCACTTCTTCATGACTAGCACCATATTCTAGTGTTTATTGTTACAGCTCTCTCTCTCTCTCTCTCTCTCTCTCTCTCTCTCTCTCTCTCTCTCTCTCACACACACACACACACACACACACACACACACACACACACACACACACACACAGTTCCCCCCCTCTCCCCAGTACACAAAAGTTGCTTTATCATATTACTGAGAACTGGACTGAACTCCTTACAGATAACGTCTGCAATTATCACACCTGCCTCTCGCGCTGGATTTTCGCCCGGTACCTATCTATCTATTTATCTATCTTTTGCCAGACGCCTTATTCCCGTAAGGGGTGGCCACAAGTAAATCGCCTCCACATCGCCCTGTTCTCTGTTATTTGGCTGTCCTCCCTCCAACTCAAACATCTTTTTCATATATCTGTCCATCCCTCCATCTCATTCATGGTCTCCGTCTCCTCCTCTCCCCCTCCACTTTACTCTCATACACTCTTCATGCCAGGCTCACATTGTCCATCCTCTCCACAGGGCCAAACCATCTTAAAGTATTTCTCTTAATCACATTTTAACACCACAACCTTCCTTTATTTTCTCATTTGTCTGCCTCTTCAATTAACTCCAGAGTCTTCTAGTAACTCTTTTCCTCTGCTCTCACTCTTGGCTCTGACTCCTTCGCTGGATTCAGAGAGATTTAAACCACATCCATATCGACCTCTCAATCAGGTAACAATACAGGACAAATGAAGATAATACCAAGCCAAGGAGCAGGACAGCCAAAGCCACATGATTAATTAGCTGGTCTTGTGTGGCGCAGCGAAGGTCCAAGAGAGTCCAGGGCAAGGAACAGTCTTTAGTCCAGTGTTAAGATATTGCAGGTGTGTGTGTGTGTGTGTGTGTGTGTGTGTGTGTGTGTGTGTGTGTGTGTGTGTGTGTGTGTGTGTGTGTGTGTGTGTGTGTGTGTGTGTGTGTGTGTGTGTGTGTGTGTGTGTGTGTGTGTGTGTGTGTGTGTGACAGAGAGACAGAGAGAGAGAAACAAGCTACAGCCATCGCATTCTTCACACGTATATATAGCTCAAAAAGGAACCTCATTGTGAATTCGCACCTAAACGATGATACGTGGTCGTGTGATACATGGAACTGCGAGGCCTCAGGGAACAGACCATCTAACCTATGCTCAGAGTCGGAAGCATTGAGGAAAGTGGCTCTAAACACGTACAAGGCGGAGACAGCAAGGCCGCCAGAGTTCTCCTTATATGAACCTTTATGTAACGAGCCTGTAACACGCTAGGGTCGAATTGGGCAGTAAGGTAGGATGCTCTGGTGATTGTAGATGGGAGGAGGAAGGGAGGTTGGAGGAAGAAGGAAGGAGAGAGAGGGGAAAGGAAGGAGGAGGGAGAGGGGGGAGAGGGAGAGGAAGAAAGAAGGGGAGGAATGGGAAGGAGCGAGGGAGAAGAGGAGGAGGAGGAAAAGGAACAGGGAGAGACAGGAAGCTGGAAGTGGAGGAGGGAAGATACCTATAAGACAGACTGAGTAAGGATGAGTAATAAGGAAGAGTAAGACATAAGATGCTGAGGAAACGAAGGAAGAGAGGGGAGGAGAAAGTAGGAGGAGGAGGAATTAAGGGAAGAGAAAAGACGACGAGGAAGGGGAAGCGTGAAAGACGAGATGGAAGAGGGAGATGTGACAAAGAAAAAGATAGGGGAGGACTAGGGAAAGAAGCAGAGCGAGGTAGGAAAAGGAAAGAGAAGAAGGAATGAGAGGACGGAAGAACAAGAGGAAACATTAAGGATGCTTACAGACTCAACTTCAGCTTCACACACACACACACACACACACACACACACACACACACACACACACACACACACACACACACACACACACACACACACACACACACACACACACACACACACACACACAAACCTACCCATTCATGCCCACCCACTCTCTCTTCCTCCGTCTTGTCTGGCTGGCTGGTATCCAACTCGGCTGATATATGGACATTATTTATACCCATTATTTATTGGCTTGTATCCTGTCACTACACTAAAAAATATTATTCATTTTACTTCTTCATTCCAGGTCATTCAGTCTAACATAGTGGCTGAATATCTATTACCTAAGCTGGTTATTGATAGGTCGCGTCCATACCAAATGCTTGCTGGTGTGGACGGGTGCAGGTGGAGGTTGCATCATTAGCTCATACAAGTGACCCCTCTGGACTGTTTTCAAAGCTTACGGGGCTGGACGAGAAACTTGTTCAGTAGGCTAATCCTAGTAAAATGCATATTAGTGCCAGCCGCAACTTCATCAGCCATTTTTTACGATGACTGTGGCCCCCGGTGGATTATCTAACTGTCAGACGTAGAAATATATGACGCTCTTCATTATACCAACGCTCCTGGAGGGCTCGTGGAAGCAAGAGTTCATGTGTGGAGGACACCTTCATGTGATGGCACCGATATAACTGGGCGGTGGAGCTGCCCGGTCATGCAAACGTCCCTCAACACCATCCCTATTCCCTTTGAAAGAAGGATGGTGCACCGTAGAAGGAGGGCAACTTCAGCCTGCTCTCCATCGGATACACGTTTCACATGAACCCGCGGCTGCAAATGCTGTTACAGAACTACGACTTTTGTTTTAATCTTGCTATTATAGTCGTGGCGCGCGACTCTGAGGTTGTTAGCATCGTGCCCTGGCAACCTACCATTCAAAAGTGCGTCTGATTTCGTTTATAATATGAGGCACATGTGATTCGTGTATAATATATTCCTGTATATTAATATTCGTGTATAATATATTCGTGCCTAATAATATGATTCGTGAATAATATGACAAGAAAACTAACGCACTTTTGAATGGTAGGTTGCCAGGGTACGATAATGACAACCTCAGAGTCGTGCGCCGCGACTATAGTAGTTGCAAACCTAGGCTCATCTGAACGTGAATCCGGTGGACTGCAGGTGGAAGAGGCCCTTCAGCTGTGGTCAGCCATACAGGGTTACAGTTATTGTATTCTGCATAACTCCTGCTGTATCATCTGCGTATACTAATTATGTCAGTCTCCATCTACATCAACCTTCTTCAGTTCTGGCCTGACTACACGATCACCTTTACAGACAATTAGTTACAACTCGCCATTTACCTTTCGCGCCGCTACACCTGGTAAGTAATCAACCTCCATAAACACCACACGAGATGGGGATGAAACCTTAAGCAAAGCAAGACTAAATTTCAAAGCATAAAAAAAATGACAACCAATAAAGAATCAGCAAGTCCTGGAGCTAATAGAGATACCTTGCTTTTGCCTGTCTTTGAAGTTTACGCGTTAATAAAGCCTATCTCACTCTCATTTAATAAGCATCTAGGAATTAACCACACTTAGAGCAATTTCAAGTCTCCTCACACTCTTAAAATTTCAATGCTACCTTCTCCCACACCTTAAGTTAGATAGACGTGTATACTCTTTACACTCTATCTATCTATCTATTGCCAGACGCCATAATCCCATAAGGGGTGGCCATTTGACTTTGAGTTATTGGTTTTACGGGGAGGGGCACTAACCCTCCACCAACCCACTTGTTGACACGTAGGGAGCACGTATGGGTTGGTTATATGGTTACCACCCAGCTTTGTAAATGGTTTCTTGGCTTACACGAAACCATTTGGCTTGTCACTCAATGTAAAGCCACCTGTAAAGGATAGAAGAGCAATAAGAAGTGACAGGAAAGATGGGAGAAATAGGAAGAGAGGAGGACAGGCACAGAAAAAGAATGATAAAGGCTAAGGAAGAAGTAGGCAGCACTACATCAAGTGAGTGGATGATGGTCGCCACCACTCTAAGGGCCTAAAATTGCCATCTCTCCATCTTCAATGTTGAGCTGTGACTGAAGATTAAAACTAGATTTTATGCCAGTCACGAAGAAGTGCTAAGTCAAGGATGCAGAGCCGTACTGTCTTATTTCGCCACTGAACTACGTGAAATAAACTGCATAAGGACGAAATATGGGCCAAGTTAAGGTGAAGGGAGTATAGCTATTACGTTATCTAGTATTCATTATGCATATTGATACATGAGGGTATAGGGTTATAGTGTTGCTATATATGGTGTCATATATTAAAGTGTGTGTGTGTGTGTGTGTGTGTGTGTGTGTGTGTGTGTGTGTGTGTGTGTGTGTGTGTGTGTGTGTGTGTGTGTGTCTATGCCAGTGTCTGGCTGTACGTGAGCATGTGTGTATTCATTTACGAGTCATCTGCCTCTGTTACCTCAAAAAATCCTTCATCTTTACATCTCTCTCACTCTTAAAAACACACACTATCTACACACCTTCCTAATTATCTTAACAGGTCAGCATCAGTTATTCTAATCACCTACACACTCTGCCTAATTAGGTCCTTAACACCATTATCTGCGTCATTTATTTTCCACTGCATATAAATGAAAACTGATGAAGTTGGTGGACAGGTTAGGTGAGAGAGAGAGAGAGAGAGAGAGAGAGAGAGAGAGAGAGAGAGAGAGAGAGAGAGGCAGACGGACAGACAGACAGAAATGCACATATACACCAAAGACAAAAGATATAATAAACACACACACACACACACACACACACACACACACACACACACACACACACACACACACACACACACACTCCCCAGCATGACAGTCCATAATATATCTGATTCATTGTGACTGAAGAAAAAATTGTGGAGGAGAAACACAGAAAACATCTTAGGATCTTCATATCTCTTTAGCATTTTGGAATTATTTGAGCCTAAGTCTGGGGAGAGAGAAGGCCGTAGAATTAAAGCTGATATTGCAGTTTTAGAACAAGTTAGACTCAGGAATTTTCTCCCTCTGTCTTGATATCCCTCTGCCTATGACCTCCAGTGTTTTAAATGCAGTGTCCAGGTTTATCGAAATGAACGGATCCTGAATTCTTTCCTTTTTTCCCTCATGGAACAATCTTAACGTGCTTCTAGCCTTTGGTTCCTTCTTCCTTGCATAAAAAAGAGTATAGGCAGAATAAGAAGGTTTAGGATAGTCATGTCTAATGTTTTGGAACTGAGAGAGAGTAAGCTGGTAGAGGCTCTGGCTGTATAGTCTGCGGCGATAAATTGAAAAAATAGTTACGGTACTCATTCCACTGTGACATTAATCCATCCAACAGCCAATCCTTCTCGAGCACAGAGGCAACGCTAGTATACTGTTGCTATTTACACCAGGCTATTAACTCAGCTGCAAGTGTGTCAAGGGAGCCTGGAGCACTGGAGTGTTGATGCATGTTTCCTTCCCCACGTTTCATCGTTTGGGTAACTCTATGCTGCTGACATCCCTCCCTTTTTCCCAGCTGTGTATTTCTCGTTATTTTTTTGGCGTCTCTTTAAGCGTGTTTAATTTACCACTCGGTTTTCTTACATACATTTTTCCTGGCTTCGTTGGCCATTTCAACTAAGATTTTATTTTAGAGAGATGGATATAGGTGAAAAGACAGGCTGACAGAGATACACAATATTTGAGATAGATAGATGGAGAGAGAGAGAGAGAGAGAGAGAGAGAGAGAGAGAGAGAGAGAGAGAGAGAATGTGTGTGTGTGTGTGTGTGTGTGTGTGTGTGTGTGTGTGTGTGTGTGTGTGTGTGTGTGTGTGTGTGTGTGTGTGTGTAAGAACAAGTACACATAAAAGATAATAAATTGCAGTATCCATTTAGCTAATGCTCAAGTAAGAGATAGACAGACACTAAACAGCTGTGGAGAGTGACTTGAACAGTGCTGTGTGGAAAGACAGATGACGATGTGAAGCAAATGAATGATGCTTGAGATGAAGGCGTTGAGAATATGTAGGAGATAAATGATGCTGGCAATGACAGATGGCAGTGTACCTTACCGCTAACCAAGGCTAAAGCACTTCCAGGTTCATAGTATATTTTCCTGACTGATTTATTCTGGGTGTTATATAATTACCTTGTCTTCTACGTGACAAACAAACCTTGTCGATAGTAGTAGTAGAAGTATTTTAATAACATAACTGACAGACAGAGAGTTAAATCTGAAGTATCTAAGAAGCTCTAATGTAATATCCCCACAAAAACGTTTCTTCTTCCTCCAACTTCTCCATAAAACGTTTCTTCTTCCTCCATCTCCATTAACACCTCCTCCTATGGGGGTGGATTACTTCGAAAAAAAAAGACAGACAGTGACAGACAGATAGAAGTTAAGTTGCCAGTCCGCAGGCGTTAAGAAGCACTTATATAACAAGCCATAAAACATTACTTGCTCCTCCATATTCTCAATTAACCCTTCGTCTCCTCGCCACACCGCCACACGCCAACACCTTCCTCTGTTGGCATGACTTTGGAAAAAACTTGCCGACACAAAATTGCTTTACCAAGACACACACACGCAACCTTCCTCCCCACCATACACATACACGTACATGCACACATACATACACGTTCGCATATAGACACGAACATACAAAGGCATCGTTACACATGCACACACACACACACACACACACAACAAACTACAACTACCACTATTACTACTGCTACTACTGCTGCCACTATTGCTACCACCATTAATACTACTACCACTACTACTGGTCAAAGGTCGGTTCCAACAACACGTCTGGACCAACAAATCTAGACCAGTTCACGTCAAATGGTCTGAATACGAGAGATGGGCAGCTTGTGAAGAGTATCCTTATCTCTTGTTACTTAGAGATGCACTTTCAAAACAGGTACATGTCCCTTATCAGCAAAACTCTGAATTAAAACTGTGGCTTCCATGATCAAAATACCTTAAGATGATGAGATATAGAGCCAGGAGGGATCATTGCTTCATCTAGCTAGCTGTTACAAGTCTCAGGAAACCATAACCCACACTGAAAGCCAAATTAAGGCAACACAGCTACACATTTGCCAGATGAAAGATAGCCAGAATGAGTATTGGCATGCTGAGAGAGAGAGAGAGAGAGAGAGAGAGAGAGAGAGAGAGAGAGAGAGAGAGAGAGCGAGAGAGAGAGAGAGAGAGTGTGTGTGTGTGTGTGTGTGTGTGTGTGTGTGTAAGTCTATGCAGATTATAGGTTTGGATTTGTCTTCATTTACATATAAAATGGAGTGTTTTAAAGGTTGCGGATGTGGACTTGCAGTTTGGTCAATTTTTATTCAACACACACACACACACACACACACACACACACACACACACACACAGGAAATTTCATCTAACATTTACATTCGCCTCTGTGAATGAATACTTTTAGACTATCATAAGGTGTGTTTGTCTACTGGTAAATGTTAAATAATCTTCCTGTTTTTCTCTGTACCTCTAACACAAAACTCACCTCTAATTCCCTAACAAGTGGCCGTGCTTTCTCCTAGCTACAAAAAGTTGTACTGAATAGGCTACAATGAAAAAACACTCCCATCACCATAGTCAATAAAGGAATATACTTGTTAAGATACACTCGTACAAGATGACCATTATATAGAGCTCCACCAGAACTTCACGTACCTGTGTATGTCGGGAGGATGGCTCAGTCGGCTAATGTGGGCGTGGTTGTGGCAGTAGGAGTAGGAAATGAATCTTTGATGAGGGACAGATACTGGAGTGGAAAGTGGAGCGTTGTACATGGGCTATCTTGTGTGTCTGGAAGCGATACTGTAGGTTCACCCTAATCTGTTCTCCGTCCAAGATTATTTTCAGCCAAATAAGAGAAGACCGTAAATTAGTACAGATGTCCCCAGTGTTGTCAGCCCCACATTAACTTAAGACACTGGGACCCCGCGTGACTCCACACCAATTAGTGTCACTCGGAAAACACTAAAGACAAGCGAGAGAACAACAGAGACACGACTAGCACTACCTGAGATGCTACCAGTTAGCCTTTAAGGGAGGGACGGGGAGCGTGGGAGCCTGTGTGAACGGGCAGTGAGTGAGAAATATTAGAGATCTGTGGAGGAGGGAAGAAGCCAAGGGCAGAAGAAATTAAACAGTTTTTACTCGAAAAGTTTACCACACACACACACACACACACACACACAGGTGACAGCATGAAATGTGTGTGATGGTGTACATACGAGAGATGCTCGTGCTGATGATGGTCGTGGTGGAGATAATGGAAGACTTTGAAATGGTGATGAAGCTTGGTGGTGATGGGTACGGATAGGTAGAAGCTGACCAAGACAGGTGTGATGATGGTGAAGTGGTGAGAAAGTCATGATGATGATGATAAACAGGGTGACAGAAGACGGGGGTAAGATGAAATAGTAGGACACTAAAGTAGTGACGATGATGATGATAAATTGCAAAACGTGAGCAGTGAGGAGAATGCAGATGGCAGGAAGGGTATGGTGAGTGGATGTGGGTGTTTTCAGACTGGGGTGATGCTGCCTAGATGTCAGTGGCGTATGGAAGTCCATGGAAAGGGTGGGTGGGCATAGGGGTGAATCCTTTTTTTTTTATTTTTTTTATTAGGGGACAAGCGAAGCCAGCTTCTACAGATGGGGTATTTAGGGGGGCGCTGTAAGCCCCTCCAGGAATTTTTTTGAAAATCAAGCATTTTTAGGGGCATTCTGAGACCTCAGGTGGGATATATTGCACTAATTTGATATTCAATTGCAAAACAATATAAAGAAGCTTATGTATCTTGGCTTGCCAAAGCCCGAGCCCTGACACATTCTGAACAACGAACCTCACTACACAAGCCACAGCTGAACACCACTATCCGTCTGACGGTAGTCCCTTCCCCTCACATCGGATCCACAGACTAAAGACCGCTACACTCCCAGTCAAAACTCACACGTTCTGGACACGACCAAACTGACGAATAATATATTACGGAGTGTCCCACTCCCAATATACAAGAATAAACTTAATGTATTAGGGATTACTTAGGTAAAGTATTGAAAGTAATATACTAATACTTATGATCAAATGGTGCTTATAACAGCGTGTAATTGAAGAAAGAGAAGAATTATATATTTGCGTAATGCGTATGATGTTTCTCTTCTCTGGCTGCTCATGCCAGCTAACGACTGTCAAACTTCCTTGCCAGGAGTATGACAAATAAAAACACCCTTCCTCTCTTCAGAAATGCAGGCTGTTGGTTAGTTACAACCATCATTTTGTAACAATCGATAAGGGAAGTTTATAGTTTCTACACCAACCAATTCATGGGGACCTATGCCATAGGGGCAAATGTTTTGTATACCGTTACTTATTTAGATCTGGGACAAAGCGAGGGGGGAGGGGTCATGGCCGAGTGCCCCCCCCCCAATACGCCAATGTAGTTGCCATACAATCTCAGATACTGTACAATGGCCGTCAGTGCTAATCCTATTCAGCACCATCATCATCATTGTGCCTCTTTTTCCAACTTGTGTCGAAGAGACTGAGGTGGAGGCAGAGAGCACTAAGAGAAACGTATTACGTTGAGGTTTAATGGTAAAGGATGTGTAACAGGCTCCAGATCACAGGCATAAAACCAAAAATTACAGAGGAAAAGGGAGGACCTCAGTGCTTTATGATTATTGCAGCACCTGTGAAAAATGGAACGCGTTTGGTCAATCTTTATCGCTGCTGATTATCTTAAAACGTGGGATACACACGTTCCATACATGTTCATCAAAAAATATTGCCTTCCTCCTCACGAATTAAGAATTAAGATACCGGTACGTCTGAACAAGAGAAATAGATGGAAAGAGAGGTGGAACTACAGAAGGGGGTGAAGGATGTGGCGGAAATAACAATGCTGAGAGTCTAACAGAAAAAAAAAAAACTGAAGAGAAGGGAGATGAAAAGAGAGGTGAAGGATCAGGTGAAGAAAGATAGAGACATAAATGCTGGCAGACTAACCGAAATAAGTGAAGAAAAAGAATAAAAGAAAGGTGATTAAAACAAGAGGAAGGAAAAAACTGAAGGAAGAGAGGTCGAACGGAAAGGTTAACAGAAACAGGAAAATGGAGATGAGGACAGCATGAGAAGAAGATGAAAGAGAATGACGTAGAATTCGAGGATGAGAGGGCAAAATGAGAGATTATAAAAAGAGCAGAAAAGAGAGAACAAGAGAGGAGGGATGCTGGATAGGTAAAGGCAGAGAAGACAAATGGACAGGCTATTCAAACAGAGAAATGAGATGAAGACAGGAAGAGAAGAAAAGAGAGAACGAGAGAATAAAGGAACAGGAGAGGATAGACAGACAGGGGGAATGAAAGCCTATTCAAAGAAGGGGGAAAGAGACGAAGCTAGGAAGAGGAAAAGGATGAGGCAGAGAGAGGAAAATGCAGACGGAGAGAGAAAAGAATAGAAAGATAAAAAAGAAAGGAGGAGAAATATTAAAAGGAAAAGAGGAGAAAGACAAAAAAGGAAGAGAGGATGAAGGATGATGCAAAGGAGAAAGCGACTACTGCAGACAGTGAGTGTGGAGGTCGGGCTGGTGTTGAAGTAAGTACGAGTGACGAGGTGTGACAGCCTTATATAGAATTACTTAATACTGAGGAACCCGGGTTTATGCATAATGAGATGAGACAAAACCCGCTCATTTTCACAGCATGCATCACTGAGTGCCTTACAAGGGGATTCAAGCATTGCCACTCCTTATCATCATCTTCACCTTCATCATCATCACCTTCGCCATCATCACCACCTTCATCATCATCATTACACACACACACACACACACACACACACACACACACACACACACACACACACACACAACACTAGGTAAACACCGGAATAGCAAATACACAGCCACTATGCTCTATATAATTTGCCTAAAATGAACTTCTTTCCATACTGAATAATTCTAAAAACAGATTAATGGGAAACCTTGACCTATCTATCTATCTATTGCCACACTCCTTAATCCCTCAAGGGGTGGCCATAAACAAATCGCCTCCAAGTCATCCTGTCCTCTGCCATTGGTTGCTCTTCCTAGAACTCGCACTTCTCTCATAATATATCACTCCACTCCACCCCTCCATCTCATCCCTGTTCTCCCCCTCCTCCTCCTCCTCCTCCTCCTCTCCTCCTTCACCTCACACACTCACTCTCATTTAGACCGTCTCATTCTCTATCCTCTCCACATGGCCAAACCATCTCACAGTATTTCTCTTAATCCTTTCAATGACATCCACATCAGCACAACCTCCATTACTTCTTCACTGATCCTAGTTACAAAGAAGTGCTGTGGAAAAGCTGTAGAGCCCCAGGACTGTCTTTTTCCGCTACTGAGCTACATGAATTAAGCTTTAGAGGGGCAAATATCTGGGAAGATGTTGAGGTAAAATAGCCTACTAATGACGTATGATCCCGCTTACCGAAACCTACAACGCTTTACCGGCCATTCAATCAAGGAACAGTACAGGACAAATGAAGATAATACTTGAAGAATGAGGGTGACAGCCAAAGCCACATGACTAATTCGACTGCATTGTCTGGCGGAACAATAGCCTTGTGAGCGTCCAGTGTGAGTGACCCAGTGAAGGGACACTCGCTTCCCTCACAATACATGTCATTAGCTACTGTTGTACTGGCTATGACCAGTACGTTTACATCTAACGGAACTGGGCTACTCTCACAACTTGAATACTAAGTCATGATTCCAAGCCTTAGTTATATGGTAAGAATGCGCATCCTTGGTTACTAGTCAAATCTACCCCCATTCTGACGAAACATACTAGGTTTCAACGCAATAGGCCCTGTGACTTTGATCTTGTATCCTACCGTTATGAAAAATGTTAGCTTTCTCAAGGGATACCTCTCAACACCTCCACCAAATTTCGTTAAAATCAGATCAAACTGTTCGATATCTCACACCTGGAACTACTCTCACGGCAACTGAAGGAATAATTCCAGCCGTGAAAAAAACGAATGTCTTTTGTTCCTATTATAACCAAATTTGGTGGACTGGTTGATGGACATATCATGACGGAACCTACGGGGTTTGAAAAAAATAAATAAATAATAGGCTAAAGGTAAAGCCTTCAGGGCAAGCCCAAAACTGACTTTGCCTTGTGACCAAAATATCAGAGATCTCACACTTCCGACGACCCCGATAAAATTTATCATTTATTCCTGTATCCGGATCCGAATCCACGTCATAATTTTGTAAATTCTTCCTAGGACCTCTGTCCATCTATTATTTATTTATTTATTTATTTTTTTTGAAATTCGATAACAAATTTGAGATACCTTGTACGTAACAGACAAAGAGATTTACCAACAAACAGACATAGGTGAATACATAACCTCCGTCCAACTTCGCTGGCGGAGATAACAATGCCGAGCTATTTATCATGCTGATATCTCTCTCTCTCTTACACGGCGACAGTTACTGAGCCAACATGATAGTCGTCTTCTCAACTCACTTATCCACCTACTTCACCAACTCGTATTTTTTGCAATGATAAATATACTACAGAGATAACAATGTTGCCAACCTGATTAGGCTGAGAGCTTTGCCCATTAGAAACATTGTTGCTGACCTTTGAGGGTGGTTAAAAAGTTGTCTGCATATTTGTGTCTTTCTGGAGGAGGACGAGGACGAGGAGAAGGAAGTCAGGGAACTGACATTAAGTCGAGCTGGGTGAATGAATTTTATACAGAGGAATGAATGACAAGTGTTTGGCTCCCGAGTGTGTGTGTGTGTGTGTGTGTGTGTGTGTGTGTGTGTGTGTGTGTGTGTGTGTGTGTGTGTGTGTGTGTGTGTGTGTGTGTGTGTGTGTGTGTGTGTGTGTGTGTGTGACCTACGAACTCAACAAAATAATAATAATAATAATAATAATAAAAATAATAATCACCAGCCACTTTCAAATCCCCCTTGATCTTTTCTCCCTCATCCCCTCTTACAGTCTCTCTCTATTCTCCAAAAACCTTCACCTCCTTACAAACATCCATTCCCTTCCTCCTTCGCTTCCACGCTACTTGTGCTATTGTGTTAAAAACTTCGCAAATCTGGCTTTCCCTTAAAACCACATGACCCCTCTTGCACACAAGTGAAGTTCAAGCCCCCTGTGTGTCTATCCTGACCTCTAATGACCTTATATAACCGCTTGGGGTGGATGGGCAGGAGAAAATTGTAGAAAAGTGAGAGGTAAAAACGCAAGTTGTCATGTTCTGGAAAGACTTGTGGAAAGGACAGGTTTTGTCAATTATTACACTGAACAATGGTGCAGGAGAGGGACGCCTTTATGTGGTGGCACCGATACAGCTTCTTCTGACCTTACCTGACCGCGGGGGAGGAAAGGAGCAGGAGAAATTTTTAGAAAAGGAAGAGGTTAAAATGCCAGATGTGATGGAGATGCAATGAGCTGGAGAAACGTGAGGACTGAGTAGGTTTTAGTAGTGGTCATTACACAGTACACTATCTCGACGATGTAAAAGGATATTTAGTAGTCAGGCTTTATTCTGCCATATATTTAATGCTGTCTCTTCCTTTCTAGTTAGCACTTAATTTTCTGATTAGCTAAAGATATACCTTGACTAATTCGGTGCCAGAATCGATTTAGGGATTTTATTAAAGATATCGCACGGGTATTTTAAACAATTATGGGAAAATTTAGGACCCAAACATTATTAAACAATCTCCATTAACCAACTAAATTACATAATCTATTTCGATATTTATTTTGAGATTGTTTGTAGACGAATTTATCGGTATTTATCTAACGAAAATGGCGAGTCATGAGGGGTGATATTGTGTGTAAAGCCAAATCACGGTTATAAGAATGTAGTGATGCGTGAATGAACTGTATATATGGCGAAGGTTCTAGCTATTTATCTATCTCTCTGTTGCCTCACGTCTTAATCCTGTAAGAAGTGGCCACAAACAAAGCGCCTCCATGCTGCCCTGTCCCCTGCCATTACGCTGTCCTTCCCTCAACTTACACACCCCTCTTTCATATATCTCTACACTCCACTCATCCATCTCATCCTTGGTCTCCCCCTCACCATTAATGCGTACAACAATAATGACGAAGGAAGGCCAGATACACAAAATTATAAATGCCTCTGACACAACACACATCTGGCTGTTGGGAAAAATCTGTGACACTAGAGCTTTATAGACGAAAGAATAACAACGGTTGATTAACTGAAGGAAGTTTGCCAGATATATAAATTAACAAGTTCATTCACTTTAACTTGATCCTATATCCTCTTCATAGCACTTATTCATGACTAGCATCATACTCTAGTGTTACCTCTTGTCATTGCTCAGTATTGAGGATGGAGAGGCGTCAATTATAGGCCAAGTTAAAGAGAGAATAAATATCACTTAACTTTGACGGTCACTGGTCCTTGCAGATGCACCTTCACACGTTACCCTGGGGAGGAGAAGCTCAGTGTTATCTGGCCAGAGAAACTAAAAATATAAAGAGAGGGACATCCGAATACCACTTCACTGGAAACCCAACTGGTATTGTCTGTTTCAGGGACGGCTCAGCCTGCTGGTGTGGGCGTAGGTGAGGCAGTGGGAGTAAGAAATGAAAAAATAAGTCTGACATCGATAACACCAAGCCGTCAACAGAAAACACAAGAAAGCACCTGTATTGCCAAAACTTCTTGAGTACTTCTATAAGACTATTCTACTATGATGGCAAAGTTAATTAGAGTTTATATAGTTCATTCCCCTTAACATGGCTCAGCTTTCTTCCTTTAGCAGTCTATTTCCCGTAGATCAGTGCCAGAACAAGGTAGCACTAAGCCCCTTCATCCTTTCCACAGCAAGTTTTCGTGACTAGCATCATATTCTAGTGTTGATATATTGCTATAGCTCAGAATTCAAGATGGAGAGATGGCAATTTTACGCCTAAATAAAACTGAACAGAGTATACCAATGATAAAAATGCTAGTACCTAATAAGTCTCTCTCTCTCTCTCTCTCTCTCTCTCTCTCTCTCTCACACACACACACACACACACACACACACACACACACACACAACACCGCTCGCTGGTGCAGTGGTAACGTTCTCGCTTGCCATCTGGTAGACGGGAGTTCGCGCCTCGCTCAGGTTGCGAAAAGTTTCACTGACGAAGTGGGTGGTTACTGTCCCCCTTGAGCAAGGGGACGGGTGTGTGCGTGTGTGAAGGTCACAGCCTTGCCCTTAGATCGGACTATATGAGCTCTCAGCTCCCTTCCGGGAGGGTAAAAGCTGACGATCACGACCATCAGGTGATCCTGACCGACCCGGTGAATTACACACACACACACACAAACGCGAGATGGGAATGGACAGCGTTGAGAATATGTAGAAGATAAATGATGCTAGGAAGACTGATGAGTGTACCTTACCGTGTGTGTGTGTGTGTGTGTGTGTGTGTGTGTGTGTGTGTGTGTGTGTGTGTGTGTGTGTGTGTGTCTATCTATCTATCATCTATCTACATAATTTCCAACACAAGGCAAAGATAAGAGTGTTGGGTATGCGTCACTGAACGGTATACAATATAGTGGTTGTGGTGGTGAAGTGATGGGCAGTTGTGTGGACGGATGAACGTGGATGATGATGGATGGATGGATGGATTAATCGATGGATGGCTGTGTTGGACTCGAAAGATCATGGGTGTGAAGCAGAGTTTTTCATGTCTATGTGTGTGTATTTGTATAAGTATGTACAGTATGTATGTAAGGATGGGTGGGTGGATGGATGGGTGGATGGATGGATGGATGGGTGGATGGTTGGGTTGGTGGGTGAATGAGTAGATGGATGAATGGATACAGAGAGAGTACATGAGGAAAATTCATCTGCGTTGTCTATCATAGTTATAAGAATAATGATAATTCTCAGAATGTTGATGAAACGGCTGCAGAGGGTATGCTGAGATTGTATAGGCTTTAAAAGAGAAAGTACATGAACTGGATGCAACCATGTACGTCATTCATGCTAAAGTCACTCTGATTTAAGCTTTATCTTCGTTAAAATTAATGGACTGGCAAGATACCGTACTAAGAAATAATGGGGTAAGAGAAAATGTGGTTTTAACTTACGTAAGTACTATGTAGTGATGAATTAAAAAAATATATACGCTTGTTTAGCCTCGTAGGTATGCTAAAATATTGTCAATTCTGTCTTGTTACTGCTAGACGTCTTTTTTCTGCGCTTCTATGCAAATAAATATTGCATCTCGTCGAAAAGGTTAAGAAAATTCAAAGGTAGTGAGAGGAACATTGCATACTCCTGAGATTAATCAAAGTAGAAAATGAATGCCTGATCGCAATGGGGTATAAAATAAAAATACTGGGGAAAGCAGCCTCAATTATCTCCTCCCTTAGCTGAGGCGGGTGAGATCCTGCGGGCCAGATTGCATCACGTAGAGAGGGCACCATATGAAGAGGAAATTGCTCGGGTACTCAACACACACTTTTGAAATGCCTCACTAGTACATGATCCCCATTCTTGTGAGATTGGCAAGGGTTCTAGCGCCCCTTTCATGGTTTATAGCGCTCCTACCTTAGTCACAAATCTGCGTGTCTTGAATATTGAAGTAGCTTGCATATATATCAAGGATGCATTCATATTAATAAAGATATATATTCAAGGAAAAACTCCAGGATTATGTTAAGCTGAGAGAAGACCTTACAGAGCAACAGAAAAGAAAAATCAATTGACTCGCTACTATGGATGTATTTATATCTCGGTGCTCTTTCTTATATCTAAAACTAATCTCTGGAGGGGTGACCACAAACAAACCGCCTCCATGTTACCCTGTCATGCATCATCAGGCTGCCTCTCCTTCAACTCACACCAGCATCGTTCATATACCTCTCCACCGCATTCCTCCACCTCATTATTCTCGGTCTCCCACTACTCGTCTCTCCACCTAACTCACATACACTCTCTTATACTCCTTTCACTCTAACTTGTCCTAATATTACTGTCTCTGTCTTCAGTTCTGAGCTGTAGCAATACGAATACCAGAATATGACGCGTAAAATAAATAAATAAATAACAAGCATCATGGTAAGAACGTACGTAGAACCGTAGTACTGTATTATATTTTCCTGCCACTGAGCTACATGAAATAAGCTACAAAGGGACGAAAACCTGGGCCAAGTTAAGGTGGAAGAACTATAGGTAATCTCTCAGTCTTCATTCCACATGGCCAAACCATCTCAAGGTACCTCTCCCAACACCCTCCAGCGCATCCACATCAACACCACAGCGTATCTTTACTTTTTCAGATTAATACAGACGATTTGGGGCAGCGGAGAGAGCTCGTAGCTATCAAAGAACGAATGAACAGTATCCTCGCTTACCCTTCTGTACCTCAAGAAGACGGGGAAGCTGTTTGCACACTATAATTCTATCACTGAGTTAATATACACACAGCACCTGCGTCCTCCCCTTTCTCGGTTAGAGTTAGAGGGTGACTGATGGGATTCGGAGCTTCAAGGGTTCACAGAGTTCCAGTTCGAGACAGAAGACTCATTTCAATCATGCTCGGTAACATTTGCTTTACTGTATATTTCATTTTAACTATACTCTTTTCACTTATGTGTTATATACTTAAACATTATCATTATCTTTACATTAACCACTTCACTCTGAGAACGTCTCTTTGCCTCTGTTCATATTACTGTCAGACGATTTTAATTATCTAGAGTAAAACCTGTCGAAAATGATCGCTTATAGCATCATCATCCATTAACCTCTACGTAAGATGCGCCTTTTTAATTATATCTGCCACCGAGTCTCAAGATATTAATATATATAAAATGCCCGCCGCCGGACCATCCACCCCATAACCCCCCACCCCACCACCCGGCCACCACCACCCCACCACCCCAGGAAGGGACAACGGGGGGGCTAATGACCCAGGGCAAGAGGGTCACCCAACCATCTCTGACCTGTGCCCCCTCTCCCCGCAACTGCCCCGACACCAGGTGAGCCTGGATCGGAGACAACCTCACAGGCGGGCTAACCATCGACAGCATCAGTCATATCATCCTGCGCTGTCGGCGATTTATTCGTGAACGTGCTTCACTTATAAATTACTGCGGCGCAGCAGACGTCCCCTTCACCCTTTCCACCATCCTGGGTGATGGGGACATTGTTATGACTGATAAATTGATGGCTTTCTTGAGAGAGACCGGACTGATCAGAGTGATGTGACTTTTTTACTGTGTGGTTATGGTTTTTATGAACAGTAAATATGTATATATTGTAATATTAATTAGGGTTGACAGTTGACATATTTTAAATAGTTCCTCCTCCCACCGATCTATTTCTAATATAGATGTCCCCTACATTAAGCCAAGTTCCTCGCCTGACAGTCACCAGCTGATGAGTGCAAGTGTGCAATATAGGAAGGTATTGGGCACTTGCAGTCGATGGTGGTCTGCTGGGCGAGGTTCTTCACTTTTTGTATAAATTATGTAAACACATTATACCATCTTGCTTAAGTTATTCTAATTAGGGACGACAGCTGACGTATATGGAAATGTTCCTGACTCGTCTGGTTCCCTTTCATATATTGATGTCCCCTATATTAGGTTGTGCCTCGACTGACAGTCACCAGGTGATGAGTGCAGGTATGTCATGTAGAAAGGCATTACATATCTGCAGTCGATGGTGTTCTCTTGGTCGAGGCTTTTTTACCATTAGTGTAGGTCTAGTTATTTGTCTCTTAGGATTTAGTATAGGTTAGCGATTTGTCTGTTAGGTGGTTAGTTTTAGGGTATTTAGATTAGGTATTTTTGATTATAAGTAATATAAGGTTAAAAATATTAAAAAACTAAATAAAAATAATAAAAATAAAACTACAAGAAATAATACAATAAAAATTATTATATATATATATATGTACGTGTGCATGAAAGTGTGTATGTTCATATGCATGGATGTGTGTATGTATGTATGTATGTATATATATATGTTCGTATATATATGTGTATATATGTCAATATATATACATATATATATTTTGCCTTAATGACCAGGGGCTCCGGCCCCAATGGTCGATAGGAAAAAAAAAAAAAACACAGCTTCCTCGGGCTTTCTCGGTTGACTGTAATAACATCCACTAGTAGCAGAAGCAACGATTTTTTTTTTCTGGCCGCTATTCTGATTACATATTTTATCAGCCATACTCGTAGCAGATCACGTTTGTGCGTATCTGAGGATTAATAAAGCTTTAGTTTCACTCTGTATATGAGAAAAAAAGGCAGAGAAAATATCAACAGTACCCCCAACAGTCCAATACCACAGCCTTCTCCCATTCGCCTCTGTCTACGTAGACTTTTATCACAAACACTATAGACACGCCTTCACGTGGTGGCACTGATGACAGACAGACAGACAGACAGACAGACAGACAGACAAAGAGAGAGAGAGAAAGAAAGAGAGAGAGAGAGAGAGAGAGAGAGAGAGAGAGAGAGAGAGAGAGAGAGGGACTGACAGACAGACAGACACAGACAGACAGACAGACAGAGACAGACTGAGAGACAGGAAGACAGACAGAATGAAACAGAGAGACAGACAGACAGACAGACAGACAGACAGACAGACAGATGGACAGAAAGAGACAGAGACACAGACAGACAAACAGAGTGGCTGGGGACGAGAGGCCAGAAGAGACGGGCTGGGGACGAGCCTGACGTATCATATTCTCTCGTCTGGCGCGTCCCCAGCCCGTCTCCTTGACTCGTCTCTCTCTCTCTCTCTCTCTCTCTCTCTCTCTCTCTGGATGGGTGACTTAAAACACACACACACACACACACACACACACACACACACAGTCAACGGCCTCTCTCTTTCTCTGGTTGGGTGACTATTCAAAAACGCACACACACACACACACACACACACACACACACACACACACACACACACACACACACACACACATACACAGATACACACACACACACACACACACACACACACACACACAAGTATTCTAAGGTAGGACTTGATGGTGGAGAAGGGAGTGTGTGTGTGTGTGTGTGTGTATGTGTGTGTGTGTGTGTGTGTGTGTGTGTGTGTGTGTGTGTGTGTAACACACTCTAACCAAGGCAAGACTATGAATATTGTCCACTATACTCTTTTTACTCTAACTTGGCCTAAAACTCCCCTATTTCCGTCCTGAATGCTGAGTTGTAGCAATAGATGAACACTGGAAGATGATGCTGGTCACGAAGATGTGCTGAGGCAAGGTTGTAGAGCCATAGCATTGTACTTTCTGCCACTGAACTACGTGAAATCAGCTGCAAAAGAACGAAAATCTGGGCCAAGTGAATGTGAAAAGAATATATCTCCCGCAGTTTATATATAATGTTTTTGTACGAACATTTATATCAACAGTTACCTTTTTTTTCCTTCATAATATGTAAGAACGACGTCGAACCAAGTTTTTGAAACGATCCAGGAATGTAAGAGTTCTCTATGGTAAGAAATTAAGGAGAAAAGTGTTGTGGGTGTTGGCGGAGCATTGCGGTGAGATGTGCAGGCACACGCATGACTGTACACACACACACACACACACACACACACACACACACACACACACACACACAATACTCTCTAATGGAACTTGCTGGTGAGAAAATGTGTGTATGTAACTGGTGGTGTGAGAGGTTGCCATGGTAACACACAGGCACCTCC